>NW_025970411.1:0-12236 GCF_021869965.1 Rhincodon typus | reverse complement strand
CCCTCCCCCATTTCTGATGAAGGGTCTAGGCCCGAAACGTCAGCCTTCCTGCTCCTATGATGCTGCTTGGCCTGCTGTGTTCATCCAGCTCTACACCTTGTTATCTCAGATTCTCCAGCATCTGCAGTTCCTACTAGCTCAGTTGGCTAGATGGCTGGCTTGCAATATAAAGGGATGCCAACAGCATGGCTTCCATGAAAGACTATCCTCAATCTTTCCCTTGCCTGATGCATGGTGAACCTCAGGTTAAATCACCGCAATCATCTCTCTTTAATGAGAGAGCAGCCCTATGACCTGGTAAGACTAAGATGACTTTACTTCTTTATCTTTACCTGTAATATGAAAGAATATTCCATTAAGTTTGAAAAAAGACAAAGTTCACTCTGAAACAAGGGTATTAAACTTAACAAGGACAACTACGAAGGTATGAGGAGGTAGCTGGTTGTGGTAGATCAGAAAAATACATTACAAGGTTTGATGGATTAGCCATGGACTTGTCTTTAAAGAATCAATGCTTGATTTAAAAAAAAACATGCATTCCTTTAAGATAAAAATAAACAAAAGGGAAAAGTGAAAGAGCCATGGCTAACGAAGAAATTTAAAGAACAAAGAGATTTTAGAATTCAGAAATTTCAAGAAATTGTGAAAGAAATAGAAAATAGAATATGAATGTAAAATAGCAAGAACTGTAAAAATATAAAAAGCTTAATTAGGTATAGACAAAAACAAAAGGTTAGCAAAGACAAATGTGGGTTCAATATAGGCAGAAATGGGAGAATAGAAACATAGCAGGTAACCAGAATAATTACTTTCTGTCTGAATTCACAGAGAAAAAAATGCAAGAAGTTCCCTGAAATAATTAAGGTCCAACGGTTCCGTGGAACTGTAAGAAATCAGTATTAGTGAAAAAAAGTAGTACTGGAGAAAATAATAGGTTTAAAAATTGTTAAATCCCTAGGATCTAATAACCTTAACATTGAACATAGGGAAAGATGGCTGCAGAGATAATGAATGCATTGGTGATCATTTTTCAAAAGTCTATTAATTCAGCAACAGTTCCTGCAGTCGGAAGATTGCAAATATAACCTCACCGCTTAAGAAAGGAGAGAAAAAGAAAACAAAACTGCAGACATGTTGAATATCAGTAGTAGGGAGAATACTAGAATCTCATTAAAGGACGTGATTACGAAAATCTGAGAAAATGATTGTCTAACGGGATGGAGTCAATGTGGGTTTATGAAAGGGGGTTGTCATCCTGGTAGGGATTTTTGAGTACATAACTATCAGAATGGATAAGGGAGAACAAGTGGGTATGGTGTATTTGGATTTTCAGAAGGCTGTTGATAAATTGCCATACAGGAGGGTAGTAAACCAAGTTAAAGTTCATGGGATTGGGGCAATATACTAGTATGGATTGAGGATTGGCTAACAGGCATAAAGTAGAAAGCAGGAATAAATAAGTTATTCTCAAATTGGTAGGCTGCGAGCAGTGAGATACCACAAGGATGAGTAGCTTGCACCCCAACTGTTCGAAATTCAAATTAATGATTTGCATGTGGGACCAGTTGTAATATTTCTAAGTTTTTAGATGGTATCAAACTTGGGAGTGTGAGTTGTGAGGATACAAAGAGGCTTCAAGGAGATTTAGACAGATTGAATGAGTGGACAGAACATGGCAGATGGAATATATTGAGGTTGTATGTGAGGTTATCCACTTTCGTGGGAGAAACAGGGGTGTAGAATATTTCTTAAATGATCAGAGACTGTAAAATGTTAATGGACAAAGGGACCTAGATATCATTGCTCATAAATCACTGACAACTTGTACTCAGGTTCAGGAAGCAATTCAGAAGGCAAGTGGCATTTTAGCCTTTGTCACAAGCAGATTTGAGTACAGGAGCAAAGAGGTTTTGCTTTAGTTGTCTAGCAACTGGTGAGACTACACCTGGAGTACCAAGTGCAGTTTTGGCCCTCTTGTCTAAGAAAGATATAATTACCAGCGAGGGAGTGCAGGAAAGTTTCTCCAAACTTAATCTGGGGCTGGAGAGGCTGCCCTCTGAGGAGAGATTAACGAAACTAAGCCTGTACTTTCTGGAGTTTAGAAGAATCAAATGATTTCATGGAAACTTACAAAATTGTTAAATGGATAGACGGGATAGTTGCAGAAAGGCTGCTTCACCAGGCCGTAGATCTAGAACCAGGAGGCAAAATCTCAGAATAAAAGCAAGCTAGTTAAAACAGAAATGAGCAGGAAAATCTTCACGCAAATGGGAGTGAATCTTTGATATTCTGCACTTATAGGGCTGCAGAAGCTCAGTTATCAAGTAGGTTCAAAAGGGAGATTGAAAGATTTCCAGTTATTAATGACATCAAGGGATATGGGTGCAGTGTACAGTTATGGCTTTGAGGTAGATAATCAGCCATAATCTGGAATGGCAGAATAGGCTTAAGGACCTGAATGACCTATTCCTGTTCCAATGTTCCTGAAATGTCTTGACAGTGGGCAGGCAAAATAAGAAGTCTATAACAAACAACAGTTGTCTAAAACTCCTAATGTTAATTGAGTATGTAGGCAGAAGCATACAGGGCCTGGATGATGTCGGTTATTGTGAGATACATGCCAGAATTGGACAAGAAGTATGACATGACCCATCTCCACGTCAGGGGCATCTCTTGCCATCTTTTATGAGTCTTACAAGTGGCATAGTGAATTCCTCACTAGCCAGCAGTGGGTTACTAAAAAAGGAAGATTATAGCTTGTTGAATGCCCCAATTTATCTCATTAATACTCAGCTAATAATAATAGTGGGAGACAATGGCCTAGTGGTTTAATTGTTCGATTAATTCAGAAACTCAGCTAATGTTCTGGGGACCTGGATTCGAATCCCACCACAGTAGATGGTGGAATTTGAATTCAATAAAAGAAAATCTGGAATTAAGAATCCACTGATGATCATAAAACCATTGTTGATTGTTGGAAAAATCCATCTGGTTCACTTATGTCCCTCAGGGAAGGAAATCTGTCATCCTCACCTGGTCTGGCCTATGTGTAACTCCAGACCCACAGCAATATAGATGACTCTCAACTGCCCTCTGGAATGGCCTAGCAAGCCATTCAGTTGGATCAATCGCTACAAAGTCTCAAAGAAATGAAACCGACGCATCACCAGGCATCGACCTAGGCACTGGAAAAGACAACAGCACAAACAGCCCTGTCAACCCTGCAAAGTCCTGCTTACTAACATCCAGGGGCCAGCCTGAGAGCCTGATATAGTCACACTCATGGAATCATAACTTACAGACAATGTCCCAGACATCACCATCACCATCACCATCCCTGGATATGTCCTGTTCCACCGGCAGGACAGACCCAGCAGAGATGGATGCACAGTGGTATATATAGCTGGGAGGAAGTTGCCCTGGGAGTCCTCAACGTTGACTCCAGACCTCATGAAGTTTCATGGCTTCAGGTTAAACATGGGCAAGGAAACCTTCTGCTGAGTATCATGTGCTGTCCTCCCTCAGTTGATGAATTGGTACTCCTTTCTGTTGAACATCACTTGGAGGAAGCACTGAGGATGGCAAGGGCACAAGATGTAGGGCAGCACGGTGGCTCAGTAGTTGGCACTGCTGCCTCACAGCGCCAGGGACCCGGGTTCGATTCCACCCTCAGGCGACTGTCTGTGTGGAGTTTGCACGTTCTCCCTGTGACTGCGTGGGTTTCCTCCGGGTGCTCCGGTTTTCTCCCACAGTCCAAAGATGTGCAGGTTAGGTGGATTGGCCATGCTAAATTGCCCTTAGTGTTCAGGGATGTTTAGGTTAGGGGGATGGGTCTGGGTGGGATGTTCTAAGGGTCGGTGTGGACTTGTTGGGCCGAAGAGCCTGTTTCCACACTGTGGGGATTCTATGATTGATTCTATGATGTACTCTGGATAGCGATTTTAATGTTCACCATCAACAGTGGCTCAGCAGCTATACTACTGATCGAGCTGATCAGATCCTAAAGGACACAGCTGCTAGATTGGGTCTGCAGCAGGTGGTTATTAGGGAACCAACAAAAGGGAAAAACATACTCAACCTCATTCTCACCAATCTGCCAGCTGCAGATGCATCTGTCCATGACAGTATCAGTGAGAGTGACCACCACATAGTCCTTGTGGAGATGAAGTCCTGCCTTCACGTTGATCTTCATTGTGTTGTGTGGCACTACCAGCATACTAAATGGGACAGACTTCGAACAGATCTAGGAACTCAAGACTCGGCATCCATGAGGCACTGTGAGCCATCAACAGCAGCATGTACTCCAACATAACCTGCAACCTCATGGCCCAACATATCTCCCACTCAACCATTACCATCAAGCCAGGGGATCAATCCTAATTCAATGGAGAGTGCAGGAAAGCATGCCAGGAGCAGCACCAGGCATACCTGAAAACAAGATGTGAACCTCGTGAAGCTACCAAACAGGACTGTTTGCATGCCAAACAGCACAAGCAGCAAGTGACAGAGCTAAGTGATCCCACAACCAACGGATTAGATCTAAGCTCTGCAGTCCTGCCACATCCAGTTGTGGATGGTGGTGGACAATTAAGAACTCACTGGAGGAAAAGGCTCTACAATATACTGATCATCAATGATGGAAGAGCCAGTACATCAGTGCAAAAGATAAGGCTGAAGAGCCAAGTGAATTATCTATCTAATCCTCCTCAAGTAGTCCCCAGCATTACAGATACCAGTTATTAGCCAATTTGATTCACTCTGCATGATATCAAGAAATGGTTAGAGATACTGGATATTGCAAAGACTATGGCACTGACAACATTCTGGGAATATTACTGAAGACCTGTGATTCAGAACTTGCTGCTCCTCTAGCCAAGCTCTTCCAGTACAATTACAACACTGGCATCTACTGGACAATGTGGAAAATTGCCAAGGTATATACTGTACGAACAAATCCAACACAGCCAATACTGCCCCATCAGTCTACTTTCAATTGTCAGTAAAGTGTCATCAACAGTGCTATCAAACAGCACCTGCTCACCAATAACCTGCTCAGTGACACTCAGTTTGGGTTCCGCCAAGCCAATCAGCTCCTGACCTCATTACAGCACTGGTTCAAACATGGACAAAAGAGCTGAATTCCAGAGGTGCGTTGGTAGTGATGGCGCTTGGCATCAATGCTGCATTCGACTGAGTGTAGCATCAAGGAGGCCTAGCAAAACTAGAATCAATGGGTATCAGGGTCAAGCTCTCTACTGGTTGGAGTTGTACCTCACAAACAGAAAGATGGTCATGGTTGCTGGAGGTCAATCATCTCAGCTCCAGGACATTTCTGCAGGAGTTCCTCAGAGGAGTGTCCTAGGCCCAACCATCTTCAGCTGCTTCTTCAGTGACCTTTCCTCCATCATAATGTCAGAAGTGGGGATGTTCATCAATGGTTGCACGATGTTCAGCATCATTTGTGACTCCTTAGATACAGAAGCAGCCCATGCTCAAATGCAACAAGATATGGGTAATATTCAGGCTTGGGCTGACAAGTGGCAATTAACGTTCGTGCCTCACAAATGTCAGGCTATGACATCACCAATAAGAGACAATCCAACCATTGCTCTTGACATTCAATGGTGTTACCATCACTGAATCTCCCACTATCAACATCCTAGGAGTTACCATTGATAAAAATTCAACTGCACTCACCTCATAAACACATTAGCTACAAAAACAGATCACAAGCTAGGAATACTGCAGCAATTAACTCATTTCCTGACTCCCCAAGCCTGTCCATCATCTATAAGGCACAAGTCGGGAGTGTGCTAGAATACTCCCCACTTGTCTGCAGTTCCAACAACATTCAAGAAGCTTGACACCATCCACAACAAAGCAGCTTGCTTGATTGGCACTACATCCACAACCGTCCATCACCAATAGTAGGTAGTAGCAGGGTGTATTATCTACAAATGCACTGCAGAAATTCATCAAAGATGCTCAGACAGCACCTTCCAAACACTTCCATCTCTAAGAACCAGGGCAGCAGATACAGGGGAGCACCACCACTCTCAAGTTCCGTCCAAGCCATTCACCATCCTGACTTTCAAATTTATCACCATTCCTTCACTGTGGCGGGTCAAAATTCTGAAATTCCCTCCCTCAGTGAATTGTGGGTCTCCCTTCAACTCATGGACCTTGCTGCAGTTCAAGAAGGCAGCTCATCACAACACCTTCTAAAAGGCAACTAGAGAGGGGCAATAAATGCTTGCCAACCAGCGATGCCTGTTTTTTGAGGGCATTTTCCCCCATGAGGCCTAATGAGGTCTCTCATTTTATCTTACCAAATTCACCCCATTAACTACCTACCCCGTTCCTGCACTATCCATCACACCCGATTCCTGCCTCATCTTACCGGAAGCCATTGTCAGAACAAGTTGCCACTCAGTAGATATCTGTCAAAAGCTGGCACACCATGCAGCCTCACCATGTTTAAGAGGCCACTGTGCATCCAGATGAGCACTGGCATTCTGGAGCTGTCCACTTGCTCAAGGATGTTTTTGGATGATATCAGAAAAGAGGAAGATGGTACCGTGTTCTCCGATAGAGACCTAAAAATCCCGATTGAAGGAGTAGTGCAAAAGTGTGCCGGCCTCTTCCTGGAGAGCAGGCAGAGGAGGCCACTCCTCCAGACTGTGACAGGCTGATCAAACGATACCACCAGGGTTGGTGTCATATCCACAATGTAGAGAAATGGCTAGAAGTTCTAAAAGTAGGTCAGTGATTTTCTCCAGAGTAAGTGCCACACTTCTCGCTGCCAGCCTACACTCATTCTACGCCTGCCTCTGTAACCATATTTCACTAATGCTCATGCTCTGCCTCTTTCATTATTGTTTGCAGAATCTTCACTTGCCCCTCTCATCCACCTCAGCTTCTCACACCAATAACCCTACATTGCCTCTGTGCTGATCTTCTCAATCCTATGATAAACCACACCACCTTTCAATCATCTTCACCAGGACTTCTCACTCAATTCCTCCCTTTTTTCTTATCACAGGACAAGACAGTCCATAATAGGGTACAGCTAACCCCTGCCAGTATAGGTTCCTGACTTTAGGGTCCTCACCCTTAGGAGAAAATCCTGGCCCTTGCAGGAGAAGACTGGGACAGACCCCTCCTACTGGGATGCAGAGTCATCCATGTCCTGACACCCATTCCACAGCACCTCTGCTGTCACTTTCAATCATTGCATACCACTTCTAACCACTGGTTGCGACACCGTCTCTTTCTTGGTGACTTGTAGATACGGCTAGTATCTTCACCAGATACCCCAAAAGCCACCTCCTGGACCTCTGAGGATGAGAATACTGAGGCTTCAGAGGAAGCCTCCTGCACCTGCAACTACCCAGATACTGACAACTTGGTGGGAACACTACAACCTGAATTTGTGGGACCACAATCTTATGGGCACATCACTGCACCACTCTGCAGCAGGGTGAGGGAGAAACACCCCAGGCCACTGGCATTCAGAGTACTAGAGACCAGGCACCTGCTCAGCCTTAGGCAGGAGAGGACCTGTAGTGTCAGCAATCAGGGACTTCATCCATGTAGAGTCATACAGCACGGAAACATATGCACGGTGAGGAACAAGATGGGCAGAAAGGTGGGATGCAGTGCCCATAACAGGATCATGTGACCATTCGTGTGCCTGCATGGACAGGCTAGCGGCTGCAATGGAGACCCAATTACAGCACCATCAGACGGATAGGTGAACACACCTACACTCTATCACTCCAACATCAGTCCTCAGGACTAAAGGCACAGTGACAGGGGACAGGAAACTGAGCAGCACCAGAGGTACCCAGCTGGGGGAGGAACCACGCAGATGCTTCTCAGAGGTCGCCTCTCAGAACACTCGAGAGGTAGAAGGACCCTCCTCTTTCACCCTGCCCTGGCCCCCTTTAATCCTTGCAAATTCAATTCAAGGAGGGTCCACTTGTCCCTGGCAAGAAGACTTTTCTCATGTCTGACCCAGACACAAGTGTCCCTGATGTCATCCAACCAAACCTCCCGGAGCAACAGGCTCCACTTCTGAGCAGGGGCCCTCCACCCCAGCTATGGAACTATGGAGTACACTAACTTGTAGGGGGAAGAAGAGGTAGAAGAAGACCTTTTAAGCACACTTTGCTAGCAAGGGTGACAATGAATTGTAATTCATTTTGCAGTTTTCAATAAACTTCACTGCTTTACTCATAGAATCCCTACGGTGTGGAACAAGGCCATTTGGCCCATCAAGTTTGCACCGAACCTCCAAAGAGCATCCCACCTAGACCCTGCCCCCCCCCTACCCTATCCCTGTAATCCTGGATTTGCTGTGGCTACTTCATCTGACCTTAACCCTGGATGTTCTGTGGCAATTTAGCATGGACAATCCACCTAACCGACATATCTTTGGACTGTGGGAGGAAACACAGCACCCAGCAGAAACCCACGCAGACACAGGAAGAATGTGCAAACTTCACACAGACAGTTACCCAAGGCTGGATTCGAACACTATGAGGCAGCAGTGCTAACCGCTGACCCACCGTGCCACCCTTTCCTATAAATTCCATGGGCTTCACACACTCTAGGTCTCTGTCCAATCCACGTACATGTGCCTGAACCTGCCCAATTTTTCCACACAGCCCCTGACATATCAGATTACAGTGCCAGTGTGATCATTCACCGTATTCCTGAAACAGGTTGCTCCTGACTGTGGATGGACTCCTTTCCCACATGACCCACTTCCCCGCCATGGTTTACCACATACTCCAACCACCCCCTCACAAATACTATAGTTCACCCGTTGTCATCCCTCCTTCCCGACAGCCTGTTGAGTGCCTGGTCCCAAAGAATAACTTGCTGAGCTTCATTCCCATAGCAACAGTCCTCCTTACCCCATTTCTCATTAGTTTCCATGGGCAGAACTAATGGATTGACTTAACTGGACAGACCCAGACAAGAAGTGCACAGATCCCTGACTGCTAGTTTACACCTCCCTATGTCTTAGCCCTACTCCATGAACCGGTCACTATGGAACCACAGGACCGACTGGGACCCACTCCAGGATTGCACAGATATGGAGACCCTGACTGCAATCACCCTCTCTGCAAAACTGACCATAACCTATCTTCTGGACTGATAATGGAGGCTGTCCTTGAATTACCAAGCTGGGATGTCTCTAACTGATGACTCCATGACCTTTGGTGAGAAGTATTCCCTGAAGTGTTTGAGAAATGAATATCTGCTTGTTACACATGTAATGTGTGTCCTGTGTAAGCTGCTTGCACATGGTATAGGTGTAAGATCGACGTAGTGCTCTGTCATGTAGTAAGATGTCAGCCACCTTGTCTGAGGACTGCTGACCAAAAAGGTAAGCTGTCTGCTTGGTTGCCTGCTCTAGATGGCACAGCAATGCATGGAATGGATGGTGTGAGCATGCAGGTAGATGCTAGGTGAGCGAGGACTAAGAAAGGAAACAAACAGCCCTGAGTTGCAGCCTGGTCCAATCTGTGAACTTGAAACCATGGTGCAAAGTGTCCCTTCAGCAGCCTGTGCACCCTGCAGTGGAAACCTGTGCTTCAACTGTGCCCTGCCAGTGTATCAGAAAGGTGCTATGGTACTCTTGAACGTTTGCCAAATGCCAGATGACAGTGTTTATGTATAAGGTATGTGTGCAGTTGGTGCCCTTGGATCATGCCCTGGGCTTCAGTTTGATTGAACAAGTAGCAAAATGAATCTGTCAGGTACCCGCTCTGGTTTCATGTTGAGGTTTTTGGCATCCAGCTTGTTTTGGAGAGGTTGATAAGATAGAAAGCTATTTTTATTATTATAGGGTTATAGGATATAGGGATATAGGCGTTGCTGGCTGGTTAGCATTTATTGCTCATCATTAGTTACCCTTGAGAAAGGCATGTGAATGCTCCTTGACTTCAACTTCCAAGGTTTGGAGGGGGCGGAGTGTCAGACAGGGTGGAAGAGGATGACCTTTGGAGAATCCCGAGAAGAGACTTTTGAGGGATCTGTGTGTGGTCCTTCCTCCATCAGGGTCTCTCCTAGCACCACCTTGTTGCCTTATGAGCAAGTGGTACCTGGACTGTTTGCCAGGTTCATAGTCCCCATTGCTACACCTGAGGACCAATTGTTGGGACGATGGAGTACAGGTGTGTGTCTGCCTCTCCAACAGACTGTAAGGGTGCTGGACCTGGCTCTTCATGGCACCCACTAACCTATCTATGCATCCAGACGATCACATGCATTGCTGCACAGCTGCAGCTTTTCGGCAATGAGGCCACTGCAACACCACATGCGTTTCTGCTTCTTCTGTTCCTCCCTAAGCATTCTGACAAAGTGCCTGATTGCCAACACCATAAGGTCCTCTCCTGTCTCGCACTGAACAGGTGACTTATCTCTGGCAGTTCTCAGTGCCAGTGGCCATAGCCTGGGGTGCTCTTGGCCAGTTGTGGGTTTGTTGCTATGATATGTTTAGAAGAGTGTGTTCCCAAAACTTCTGAATTCTAACATTACAATTGAGATAAACATAGAAACATAGAATATAGGAGTACAAGTAGGTCTGTCTGTCCTTCAAGCCTTCTCCAGCGTTCATTATGATCATGGCTGATCATCCAACTCAGTACACCGTTTTTGCTCCCTCCCCATGTCCTTCAATCCATTAAACAGTGAGAACTGTATCCAATTCATTCTTGTAATCATTCAATGTTTTGGCCTCAACTGTGGCAGAGAATTCCACAGGCTCACTATTTTCTGGTTGAGAACATTTCTCCTCATCTCAGTCATAAATGGTGTACCCTGTATCCTTAGACCGAGACCCTCAGTTCTATACTCCATGGTCATTAGGAACATCCTTCATGTTTTTACTTTTTCTAGTCCTGTTAGAATTTTATAGGTTTCTATGAGATCACCCCTATTCTTCTAAACTCCCGTGGATAGAATCCTAACTGATCCAGTCTCTTTCCATATGTCAGTCCTGCCAACCCAGGAATTAGTCTGGTGAGCCTTTGTTGAACTCCCTCCATAGCCAGAACCTCAAATAAGGAGATGAAAATTGTACACAGTAGTCTAGGTGTGTTCTCACCAAAGCTGTTTAAAACTTCAGCAAGATATCCCTGCAAATGTACTCAAACCCATTACTACAAAGGTCAATATACCAATTGGAGAGACAAAAGATTTCTGTTTTGGGTCTGCTATAGTGCTGCAACGAGCCTTACAGCAAGCTGAAAGAACAGAATCTCATTTTCCACTTGGGGACCCTGCAGCCTTCAGGACACACTATCGAGTTCATGAATTTTGGAACCTGAACACCTCGTTTCCTTTATGCACCCTGTCACTCCAGGTCCTGTCATGACACAGGCTGCTTTCAGCACAGCCAGTCAATTTTCACCTATTTATTGTCTTCATTATCAGCTCTTCTTCTTCCCCGCCTTACTATTACACATCCCCTTGTTTGCCTAACTGTTTTCCTCTCTCTGCTCCTCTCCACCTATCACTTACTCTTTTCCCTTCCCATACCTTCCACATACGTACCATCTTATCCTAGTTATTATCTAGTTCTGATGTAGGGTCACTGGACTCAAAACATTAAATCTGCTTTCTATCCAAAGTTGTTGCCAGACCTGTTGAGTTTCTCCAGCAATTTCTGTTTTCGTTGCAGATCTTACACCTGCAGTTCTTTATTTTGTTATACCATTTGCTGTTTGTACTGCCTGCTGCACCTGGCTGCTTACTTTCAGTAACTGGTGTAGAGGAAAACACAGGTCTTAGTCTTGCCCCACCCAATTTCCCAATCTATCAGCATTCTGATAATAATGAAACCATAAGATTTAGGAACAGAATTAGGCCTTTCAGCCCATCAAGTCTTTGTCATTTGATCATGGCTGATATGTATCTCTTTTCTCCTGCATTCTCCCTGTAACTGTTGATCCCTGAAGAATCAAGAGCTGATCTATCTCTGTCTTAAAGACACTCAATGACTTGGCTGTCACAGCCTTTTGCAGCAATCAGTCACCACACAGTGGCTGAAGAAATTCCTCCTTATCTCAGTTCTAAAGGACCACCCCTTCACTCTGAAGTTGCACCATCAGGTCCTAGTGTCTCCTACTAGCGGAAACATCTTCTCCATGTTACTCTATCCAGGCTTCACAGTATTTTCAGAGATAGTAGGAACTGCAGATGCTGGAGAATCTGAGATAACA
>NW_025970410.1:0-12237 GCF_021869965.1 Rhincodon typus | reverse complement strand
CTTTTGATGCTGGTTGGAATAAAATGCTTATTTCAGCGAGTTAAGATCTTCAGTAGACCAAAATCTCACCTTCACCAAATGACTCAAGTTCTGATGTTTGTTTGACTAACATGTTGATTGCGGAGATATAAGCCCTTCAGAAATCACAAGTCTCAACTTCACCAAATGACTCAGCATTTGATATTGTTTTGAATAACGTGCTCATTTCAGCGAGATAAGCATACCACAAGTCTAAAATCTCACCTTCACCAGATGACCTAACTTTTGATGTTGGTTAAATGAAAATGCTTATTTCAGTGAAAAAGCACATCACAGGTCAAAAATCTCACCTTCACCAAATGACTTAATTTATTTATGCTGTTTTGACTAACATGCTTACTTCACTCAGATAAGCACGTCACTGGACCTAAATGAACTACAACAAATGACTCAAGTTTTGATGTTGTTTTGACTAACATGCTTATGTGAGTGAGATTAGCACTTCAGAAGGCAAAAATCTCAACTTCACCAAATGACATAATTTTTAATGCTGGTTGGATTAAAATTCTTATTTCAGCGAGATAAGCACTTCAGAAGACCAAAATCGGAACTTCGCCAAATGACTCAATTTTTGATGTTAATTTGACTAACGTGCTCATTTCAGCGAGTTAAGCACTTCAGAAGACTAAAATCTCACCTTCACCAGATGACCTAACTGTTGTTGCTGGTTTAATTAAAATGCTACTTTCAGCGAGTTCAGCGCTTCAGAAGACAAAAATCTGAACTTCAGCAAATGACACAATTTTTTATGTTCGTTTGACGAACGTTATTATTTCAGCTTTATAAGCATATGAGAAGACAAAAATCTCAACTTCACTGAAGGGCATAAATTTTGATGCTGGTTGGAATAAAATTCTTATTTCAGTGAGATGAGCACGACAGAAGTCAAGAATCTCAACTTCATCAAATGACTTGATTTTTGATGGAGGTGAGACTAAGATGTTTAATTCAGTGAGTTCAGCTCTTGAGAAGACTAAAATCTGATCTTCACCAAATCACTGAATGTTTAATGTTGTTTTGACTAACATGCTTATTTGAGTGAGATAACCAATTCAGAAGTCAAAAATCTCAAATTCACCAAGTGACTCAACTTTTGATATTGTTTTGAATAACATGCTTATTACAGCGAGTTAAGCATTTCAGAAGATAAAAATCTCAACTTTACCAAGTGAGTAATTTTTAATTTTGGTTGAATGAAATTGCTTTTTTCAGCGAGTTAAGCACTTCAGAAGACGAAAATCTCACCTTCACCAAATGACCTATCTTTTGATGCTGGTTAAATTAAAATGCTTCTTTCAGCGAGTTAAGCAACTCAGAAGCCTAAAATCTGAACTTCAGCAAATGACACAATTTTTTATGTTCGTTTGACTAACGTGCTTATAAGCGTTATAAGCATATCAGAAGACAAAAATCTCAATTTCACTAAAGGACCTAACCTTTGATGCTAATTTGACTGGAATGCTTATTTCAGTGAGATTAGCAGTTCAGAAGTCAAAAATCTCAACTTCACCGAATGACTTCAATGTCGATGCTGCTTTGACTAACATGCTTATTTCACTCAGAGAAGCACTTCAGAAGACGAAAATCCGAAATTCACCAAATGACTCAAGTTTTGCTGTTGGTTAGACGAACATGCTTGATTGAGTCAGATAAGCACATCAGAGGTCAAAAATCTGATCTTCACCGAATGAATAAATTTTTCATGCTGTTTTGACTAACATGCTTATTTCACTCAGATAAGCACTTCAGAAGGCCAAAATCTGAACTTCAACAAATGACTCAAGTTTTGATGTTGGTTAGACTAACATGCTTATTTGAGTGAGATAAGCTCTTCAGAAGTCAAAAATCTCACCTTCACCAAAGTACCTAACTTTGTACGCTGTTGGGACTAAAATGCCTTTTTCAGTGAGATAAGCACTTCAGAAATCAAAAATCTCAACTTCACCAATTGGCTTAATTTTTGATGCTTTTTTGACTAACATGCTTATTTCACTCAGATTAGCTTTTCAGAAGACCAATATCATACTTCACCAAAAATGTTAGTTTTTGATGTTGGTTTGAATGACATGCTTATTTCATGAGGTAAGCAGTTCAGAAGATCAATACCTCAAATTCATCAAATGACTCAAAACTTAATGTTGTTTTGACTAACATGCTTATTTCAGCGAGTTAAGCACTTCAGAATGCTAAAATCTCAACTTCACCAAATGACACAGCTTTTGATGCTGGTTGGTTTAAAATGTTTATTTCAACGAGTTAAGCTCTTCAGAACATCAAAACCTGAACTCCACCAAATGACTAGATTTGATGTTAGTTTGACTAACATGCTTATTTGAGTGAGATCAGCACTTCAGAAGTCAAAAATCTCAACTTCACCAAATGACTCAACTTTAGATGTTGTTTTGACTAACATGCTTATGTGAGTGAGATAAGCACTTCAGTCGGCAAAAATCTCAACTTTACCAAATTACTTAATTTTTAATGTTTGTTGGATTAAAATGCTTATTTCAGGGAGTTAAGCACATCAGAAGACCAAAATCTGAACTTCACCAAATGAATCAAGTTTTGATGTAGTTTGACTAAAATGCTTATGTGAGTGAGATAAGCACTTCAGAAGTCAAAAATCTCAACTTCACCAAATGACTCAACTTTAGATGTTGTTTTGACTAACATGCGTGTGTGAGTGAGATAAGCACTTCAGAAGACAAAAATCGGAACTTCACCAAATTTTTCAATTTTTGATGTTAATTTGACTGACGTGCTTATTTCAGCGAGATAAGCACAGCAGAAGACCAGAATCTTAACTTCAACAAGACACTCAACTTTTGAGATAGTAGGAACTGCAGATGCTGGAGAATCCGAGACAACAAGGTGCAGGGCTGGATGAACACAGCAGGCCAAGCAGCATCATAGGAGCAGAGAGGCTGACGTTTCGGGCCTAGACCCTTCATCAACTTTTGATGCTGTTTTGACTAACATGCTTATTTCAGTGGTAAAAGTACTTCAGAAGACCACAATCTGAACGTCACTAAATGACTCAAATTTTTGATGTTGGATTGGCTAACAGGCTTCCGCCAACGAAATAAGCACTTCAGAAGTGTAGAATCTCGACTTCATCAAATGACTCAAGTTTTGATGTTGGTTAGACTAACATGCTTATTTCAGTGAGATGTTCACTTCAGAAGTCAAAAATCTGAACTTCACCAAATAACTTAATTTTTGATTTTGTTTTGACTAACGTGCTAACTTCAGTGAGATAAGCATATCTGAAGACTAAAATATCACCTTCACCAAAGATCGTAATTTTTGATGCTGGTTGGACTAAAATGCTTATTTCAGTGAGATGAGCACTACAGAAGTCAAGAATCTAAACTTCATCAAATGACTTGATTTTTGATGTTGGTTAGGCTGAGATGTTTAATTCAGTGAGTTCAGCACTGCGAAGCCTAAAATCTGATTTTCATCAAATGACTCAATTTTTAATGTTGTTTTGAGTAACATGCTTACTTGAGTGAGATAACCAATTCAGAAGTCAAAAACCTCAACTTCACCAAATGACTCAACTTTTGATGTTGTTTTGAATAACATGCTTATTTCAGCGAATTAAGCATTTCAGAAGGCAAAAATCTCAACTTTACCAAATGACGTAATTTTTAATGCTGGTTGAATTAAAATGCTTTTTTTTCAGCGAGTTAAGCATTTCAGAAGACCAAAATCTGAACTTCACCAAATGACTCAAGTTTTGATGTTGGTTTGACTAACATGCTTATTTGAGTGAGATAAGCACTTCAGAAGTCAAAAATCTCAACTTCACCAATTGACATAATTTTTGATGGTGGTTGGATTAAAATTCTTATTTCACAAAGATGAGCAGTTGAGAAGATAAAAATCTCAACTTGACCAAATGGCTCAATTTTTGATGTTAGTTTGACTAACATGTTCATTTCAGCGAGTGAAGCTCCTCAGAAGATCAAAATGTCACCTTCACCAAATGTCACAACTTTTGATATTGTTTTGACTAACCTACTTATTTCAGCGAGATCCGCATAGTAAAAAACCAAAATCTCAACTTCAACAAGACACTCAATTTTTGATGCTGTTTTGACTAACATGCTTATTTCAGTGGGAAAAGCACTTCAGAAGACCAAAATCTGAACTTCACCAAATGACTCAATTTTTGATGTTAATTTGACGAACATGCTCATTTCAGCGAGTTAAGCACTTCAGAAGATCAAAATTTCAACTTCACCAGATATCACAAATTTTGATATTGTTTCGACTAACGTGCTTATTTCAACGAGATAAGCATAGCAGAAGACCAAAATCTCAACTTCAACAAGACATACGACTTTTCATGCTGTTTTGACTAACATGCTTATTTCAGTGGGAAAAGCACTTCAGAAGACAAAAATCTGAACTTCACTAAATGACTCCAATTTTGATGTTGGATTGACTAATAGGCTTCCGCCAGTGAATGAAGCACTTCAGAAATGTCGAATCTCGACTTCACCAAATGACTCAAGTTTTGATGTTGGTTAGACCAACATGCTTATTTGAGTGAGATAAACACTCCAGAAGTCAAAATTCTGAACTTCACCGGGTGACTTAATTTTTGAGGTTGTTTTGACTAACGTGCTTATTTCAGCGAGATAAGCATATCAGAAGACTAAAATCTCACCTTCACCAAAGGACATAACTTTTGATCCTGGTTGGACTAAAATGCTTATTTCAGTGGGATGAGCACTATAGAAGTGAAAAATCTCAACTTCATCAAATGACTTGATTTTTGATGCTCGTTGAATTAACATGCTTATTTCAGAGAGTCAACCACTTCAGAAGACCAAATTCTGAACATCAACAAATGACTAAAGTTTTGATGTTAGTTTGACTAACATGCTTATTTGAGTGAGATAAGCACATCAGAAGACAAAAATCTTAACTTCACCAAAGGACATAAATTTTGATGCTCGTTGGACGAAAATTCTTATTTCAGTGAGATGAGCACTACAGTAGTCAAGAATCTCAACTTTATCAAATTACTTGGTTTTTGATGCTGGTTAGATTAAAATGTTTAATTCAGTGAGCTACGCACTTGAAAAGACTAAAATCTGAACTTCACCAAATGACTCAATTTTTATTGTCGTTTTGACTAACAAGCTTATTTGAGTGAGATAACCAATTCAGATGTCAAAAACCTCAACTTCAAAAAATGACTCAACTTTTGATGTTGGTTGGATTAAAATTCCTATTTCAGCGAGATAACTACTTCAGAAGACAAAAATCGGAACATCACCAAATGACTCAATTTTTGATGTTAATTTGACTAACGTGCTTATTTCAGCGAGATAAGCACAGCAGAAGACCGCAATCTGAACTTCACTAAATGACTCAAATTTTGATGTTGGATTGACTAATAGGCTTCCGCCAGTGAAATAAGCAATTCAGAAGTGTAGAATCTCGACTTCACCAAATGACTCAAGTTTTGATGTTGGTTAGACTGAAATGCTTATTTCAGTGGGAAAAGCATTTCAGAAGTCAAAAATCTCAACTTCACCAAATGACTGAACTTATGATGCTGTTTGGATTAAAATGCTTCTTTCAGCGAGTTACTCAGTTCAGAAATCCAAAATCTGAACTTCCCAAAATGAATCTCGTTTTGATGTTTGTTTGACTAACATGCTTATTTGAGTGAGATAAGCACTTCAGAATTCAAAAATCTCAACTTCATCAAACGGCATAATTATTAATGCTGTTTTGACTAACACGCTTATTTCACTCAGGTAATCACATCGGGAGACCAATATTTCAACTTCACGAAATGAAATAGTTTTTGATGTTGGTTTGAATGACATGTTGACTTCTTTGAGATTAGCACATCAGAAGATCAAAATCTCAACTTCACCATCTGACTTAATTTTTGATGCTGCTTTGACTAACATGCTTATTTCACTCAAATAAGCACTTCAGAAGACCAATATCTCACTTCACTTAATGAGTTAGTTTTTGATGTTGGTTTGAATGACATGCTTATTTCATGAGGCAAGCACTTCAGAAGATCAAAACCTCAACTTCACGGAATACCACAACTTTTGATGCTGGTTAGTTTAAAATGCTTATTGTAGCGAGTGAAATTTTTCAGAACACCAAAACCTGAAGTTCACCTAATTACTTTAGTTTTGATGATGGTTTGACTAACATGCTTATTTGATTGAGAGAAGCATTTCAGAAGTCAAAAATCTCAACTTCACGAAATGACTCAACTTTTGATGTTGTTTCGAATAACGTGCTTAAATCAGCGAGATAAGCATATGAGAAGACCAAAATCAAAATTTCACGAAGACACTCTCCTTTTGGTGCTGGTTTGACTAAAATGCTTATTTCAGCGAGATAAGCATATCAGAATACTAAAATCTCAACTTCACCAAAGGACCTAACTTATGATGCTGATTTGATTAAAATTCTTATTTCTCTCAGATAAGCACTTCAGAAGACCAAAATCTGAACTTCACCAGATGACTCAAGTGTTGATGTTGGTTTGACTAACATGCTTATTTGAGTGAGATAAGCACTTCCGAAGTCAAAAATCTCAACTTCACCAAATAACACAACTTTTGATGTTGTTTTGAAAACCGTACTTACTTGAGCGAGATAAGCATATCAGAAGTCCAAAATCTCAATTTCAAGAAGACGCTCAACCTTTGTTGCTGGTTTTACTGAAATGCTTACTTCAGCGAGAATAGAGTAACAGAATACTAAACCCTCAACTTCACCAAAGGACCTAACTTATGATGCTGATTTGATTAAAATTCTTATTTCAGTGAGATAAACACTTCAGAAGTCAAAAATCCCAAGTTCACCGAATGATTTAAATGTTGATGCTAATTTGACTATCATGCTTATTTCACTCAGATAAGCACTTCAGAAGACCAAAATCTGAACATCACCAAATGACTCAAGTTTTGATGTCGGTTAGACTAACATGATTATTTGAGTCAGATATGAACTTCAGAAGTCAAAAATCTCAACTTCACCAAGTGATTTAATTTTTAATGCTGTTTTGACTAACATGCATATCTCTTGAAGATAAGCACTTCAGAAAACCAAATTCTGAACTTCACCAAATGATTCAAGTTTTGATGTTGGTTTGACTGACATGCTTATTTCAGTGAGATAAAAACTTCAGTCATCAAAAATCTCAAATTCACCAAATGACTCAACTTTTGATGCTGGTTCGATTGCAATGCTTCTTTCAGCGAGTTAAGCACTTCAGAAATCCAAAATCTGAACTTCCCAAAATGACTAAAGTTTCGATGTTTACTTGACTAACATGCTTATTTGAGTGAGATCAGCACTTCAGAATTCAAAAATCTCAACTTCATCACACGACTTAATTATTGATGCTGTTTTGACTTACACGCTAATTTCACTCAGATAATCACATCGGAAGACCAATATTTCAACTTCACCAAATGAATTGCTTTTTACTGTTGGTTTGAATGACATGTTGATTCCTTTGAGATAAGCACATCAGAAGATCAAAATCTCAACCTCACCAAATGACTGAACTTTTGATGCTGTTTGGATTAAAATGCTTCTTTCATCGAGTTACTCACTTCAGAAATCCAAAATCTGAACTTCCCAAAATGACTCTAGTTTCGATGTTTGTTTGACTAACATGTTTATTTGAGTGAGATAAGCACTTCAGAATTCAACAATCTCAACTTCATCAAACGACTTAATGATTGATGCTCTTTTGACTAACACGCTGATTTCACTCAGATAATCACATCGGAAGACCAATATTTCAACTTCACCAAATGAATTGGTTTTTGATGTTGGTTTGAATGACATGTTGATTCCTTTGAGATAAGCACATCAGAAGATCAAAATCTCAACCTCACCAAATGGCTCAAATTTTGATGTTGTTTTGACTAACATGCATAATTGAGTGAGCTGAGCAGTTCTGAAGTCAAAAACCTCAACTTCACCAAATCACATAATTTTTTATGCTGGTTGGAATAAAATTCTTATTTCAGCGAGATAACCACTTCAGAAGACAAAAATCGGAACATCACCAAATGACTCAATTTTTGATGTTAATTTGACTAACGTGCTTATTTCAGCGAGATAAGCACAGTAGAAGACCAAAATTTCAACTTCAACAAGACACTCAACTTTTTATGTTGTTTTGACTAACATGCTTATTTCAGTGGTAAAAGTCCTTCAGAAGACCACAATCTGAACTTCACTAAATGACTCAAATTTTGATGTTGGATTGACTAACAGGCTTCCACCAGTGAAATAAGCACTTCAGAAGTGTAGAATCTCGAACTCATCAAATGACTTAAGTTTTGATGTTGGTTAGTCTAACATTCTTATTTGATTGAGATAAGCACTTCAGAAGTCAAAAATCTGAACTTCACCAAATAACTTAATTTTTGATGTTGTTTTGACTAACGTGGTTACTTCAGCGAGATAAGCATATCAGAAGATTAAAATCTCCCCTTCACCAAAGGACATAATTTTTGATGCTGGTTGGACTAAAATGTTTATTTCAGTGAGATGAGCACTTCAGAAGTCATGAATCTCAACTTCACCATCTGGCTTAATTTTTGATGCTGTTTTGACGAACATGCTTATTTCACTCAGATTAGCTTTACAGAAGACCAATATCTTACTTCACCAAAAATGTCAGTTTTTGATGTTGGTTTGAATGACATGCTTACTTCATGAGATAAGCAGTTCAGAAGATCAAACCATCAACTTCATCAAATGACTCAAAAATTAATGTTGTTTGGACTAACATGCTTATTTCAGCGAGTAAAGAACTTCAGAATGCTGAAATCTCAACTTCACCAAATGACACAGCTTTTGATGCTGGTTGGTTTAAAATGTTTATTTCAAAGAGTTAAGCTCTTCAGAACACCAAAACCTGAACTCCACCAAATGACTCTAGTTTTGATGTTGGTTTGACTAACATGCTTATTTGAGTGAGATAAGCACTTCAGAAGTCAAAAATCTCAACTTCACCAAATGACTCAACTTTTGATGCTGTTTTGACTAACATGCTTCTGTGAGTGAGATAAGCACTTCAGTCGGCAAAAATCTCAACTTCACCAAATGACATAATTTTTATTGCTGGTTGGATTAAAATTCTTATTTCAGCGAGATAAGCACTTCAGAAGACAAAAATCGGAACTTCACCAAATGACTCAATTTTTGATGTTAATTTGACGAACGTGTTCATTTCCAGTGAGTTAAGCACTTCAGAAGACTAAAATCTCACCTTTACCAGATGACCTAACTTTTGTTGCTGGTTTAATTAAAATGCTACTTCCAGCGAGATAAGCACTTCAGAAGACAAAAATCGGAACTTCGCCACATGACTCAATTTTTCATGTTAATTTGACTAACATGCTCATTTCAGCGAGTTGAGCACTTGAGAAGACTAAAATCTCACCTTCACCAGATGACCTAACTTTTGATGCTGATTTGATTAAAAGTCTTATTTCAATCAGATAAGCACTTCAGAAGACCAAAATCTGAACTTCACCAGATGACTCAAGGTTTGTTGTTGGTTTGACTAACATGCTTATTTGAGTGAGGTAAGCACTTCAGAATTCAAAAATTTCAACATCATCACACGACTTAATTATTGATGCTGTTTTGACTAACACGCTACTTTCACTCAGATAATCACATCGGAAGTCCAATATTTCAACTTCATCAAATGAATTGGTTTTTGATGTTGGTTTGAATGACATGTTGATTCCTTTGAGAATGGCACATCAGAAGATCAAAATCTCAACCTCACCAAATAACTCAACTTTTCATGTTGTTTTGACTAACATGCATAATTGAGTTAGATATGCTCTTCTGAATGCAAAAATCTCAACTTCATCAAATGACTTGATTTTTGATGTTGGTCAGACTAAGATGTTTAATTCAGTGAGTTACGCACTTGAGAAGACTAAAATCTGATCTTTACCAAATGACTCAATTTTTAATGTTGTTTTGACTAACGTGATTATTTGAGTGAGATAACCAATTCAGAAGATCCAAATCTCAACTTCAACAAATGTCACAACTTTTGATATTGTTTTGACTAACCTAATTATTTCAGCGAGATAAGCATAGTAGAAAACCAAAATCTCAACTTCAACAAGATACTCAACATTTGATGCTGTTTTCACTAACATGCTTATTTCAGTGGGAAAAGCACTTCAGAAGACCAAATTCTCACCTTCACCAAAGGACATAACTTTTGATCCCGGTTTGACTACAATGCTTACTTCAGTGAGATAGAAGTGAAAAATCTCAACTTCATCAAATGACTTGATTTTTGATGCTGGTTGAATTAAAATGCTTATTTCAGCGAGTTAAGCACTTCAGAAGTCAAAAATCTCAACTTCACCAAATGACTCAACTTTAGATGTTGTTTTGACGAACATGCTCATTTCAGCGAGTTAAGCACTTCAGAAGACTAAAATCAACCCTTTACCAGATGACCTAACTGTTGATGCTGGTTAAATTAAAGAGCTTGTTTCAGCGAGTTCAGCAACTCAGAAGCCAAAAATCTGAACTTCAGCAAATGACACAATTTTTTATGTTCGTTTGACTAACGTGCTTATTTCGGTGTTATAGGCATATCAGAAGACAAAAATCTCAACATCACCAAAGGACATAAATTTTGATGCTGGTTGGACTAAAATTCTTATTTTAGTGAGATGAGCACTACAGTAGTCAAGAATCTCAACTTTATCAAATGACTTGATTTTTGATGTTGGTTGATTAAAATGTTTAATTCAGTGAGTTACGCACTTGAGAAGACTAAAATCCGAACTTCACCAAATGACTCAATTTTTAATGTAGTTTTGACTAACATGCTTATTTGAGTGAGATCACCAATTCAGATGTCAAAAATCTCAACTTCACCAAATGACTCAACTTTTGATGTTGTTTTGAATAACATGCTTATTTCAGCGAGTTAAGCAGTTCAGAAGGCAAAAATCTCAACTTTACCAAATGAATTAATTTTTAATGCTGTTGGATTAAAATGCATATTTCATGGAGTTAAGCACATCAGAAGACCAAAATCTGAACTTAACCAAATGACTCAAGTTTTGATGCAGATTGACTAACATGCTTGTGTGAGTGAGATAAGCACTTCAGAAGTCAATAATCTCAACTTCACCAAATCACATAATTTTTGATGCTGGTTGGATTAAAATTCTTATTTCAGCGAGATAACCACTTCAGAAGACAAAAATCGGAACATCACCAAATGACTCAATTTTTGATGTTAATTTGACGAACGTGCTTATTTCAGCGAGATAAGCACAGCAGAAGACCACAATCTGAACTTCATTAAATGACTCAAATTTTGATGTTGGATTGACTAACAGGATTCCGCCAGTGAAATAAGCACTTCAGAAGTGTGGAATCTCGACTTCACCAAATGACTGAAGTTTTGATGTTGGTTAGACGAACATGCTTATTTCAGTGGGAAAAGAAATTCAGAAGTCAAAAATCTCAACTTCACCAAATGACTGAACTTTTGATGCTGTTTGGATTAAAATGCTTCTTTCATCGAGTTACTCAGTTCAGAAATCCAAAATCTGAACTTCCCAAAATGACTCTAGTTTCGATGTTTGTTTGACTAACATGTTTATTTGAGTGAGATAAGCAATTCAGAATTCAACAATCTGAACTTCATCAAACGACTTAATGATTGATGCTGTTTTGACTAACACGCTAATTTCACTCAGATAATCACATCGGAAGACCAATATTTCAACTTCACGAAATGAATTAGCTTTTGATCTTGGTTTGAATGACATGTTGTTTCCTTTGTGAAAAGCACATCAGATGATCAAAATCTCAACCTCACCAAACGACTCAACTTTTGATGTTGTTCTGACGAAGATGCATTTTTGAGTGAGATAAGCAGTTCTGAAGTCAAAAATCTCAACTTCACCAAATGACTCAATTTTTAATGCTGTATTGACGAACATGCTTATTTCAGTGAGATAAGCACTTCAGAAGTGATAAATCAGAACTTCACCAAAGGACATAACTTTGGACGCTGGTTGGACTGAAATGCTTATTTCACTCAGATAAGCACTTCAGAAGACCAATATCTCACTTCACGAAATGAGTTAGTTTTTGATGTTGGTTTGAATGCCATGCTTATTTCAT
>NW_025970409.1:0-12237 GCF_021869965.1 Rhincodon typus | reverse complement strand
CTTTTGATGCTGGTTGGAATAAAATGCTTATTTCAGCGAGTTAAGATCTTCAGTAGACCAAAATCTCACCTTCACCAAATGACTCAAGTTCTGATGTTTGTTTGACTAACATGTTGATTGCGGAGATATAAGCCCTTCAGAAATCACAAGTCTCAACTTCACCAAATGACTCAGCATTTGATATTGTTTTGAATAACGTGCTCATTTCAGCGAGATAAGCATACCACAAGTCTAAAATCTCACCTTCACCAGATGACCTAACTTTTGATGTTGGTTAAATGAAAATGCTTATTTCAGTGAAAAAGCACATCACAGGTCAAAAATCTCACCTTCACCAAATGACTTAATTTATTTATGCTGTTTTGACTAACATGCTTACTTCACTCAGATAAGCACGTCACTGGACCTAAATGAACTACAACAAATGACTCAAGTTTTGATGTTGTTTTGACTAACATGCTTATGTGAGTGAGATTAGCACTTCAGAAGGCAAAAATCTCAACTTCACCAAATGACATAATTTTTAATGCTGGTTGGATTAAAATTCTTATTTCAGCGAGATAAGCACTTCAGAAGACCAAAATCGGAACTTCGCCAAATGACTCAATTTTTGATGTTAATTTGACTAACGTGCTCATTTCAGCGAGTTAAGCACTTCAGAAGACTAAAATCTCACCTTCACCAGATGACCTAACTGTTGTTGCTGGTTTAATTAAAATGCTACTTTCAGCGAGTTCAGCGCTTCAGAAGACAAAAATCTGAACTTCAGCAAATGACACAATTTTTTATGTTCGTTTGACGAACGTTATTATTTCAGCTTTATAAGCATATGAGAAGACAAAAATCTCAACTTCACTGAAGGGCATAAATTTTGATGCTGGTTGGAATAAAATTCTTATTTCAGTGAGATGAGCACGACAGAAGTCAAGAATCTCAACTTCATCAAATGACTTGATTTTTGATGGAGGTGAGACTAAGATGTTTAATTCAGTGAGTTCAGCTCTTGAGAAGACTAAAATCTGATCTTCACCAAATCACTGAATGTTTAATGTTGTTTTGACTAACATGCTTATTTGAGTGAGATAACCAATTCAGAAGTCAAAAATCTCAAATTCACCAAGTGACTCAACTTTTGATATTGTTTTGAATAACATGCTTATTACAGCGAGTTAAGCATTTCAGAAGATAAAAATCTCAACTTTACCAAGTGAGTAATTTTTAATTTTGGTTGAATGAAATTGCTTTTTTCAGCGAGTTAAGCACTTCAGAAGACGAAAATCTCACCTTCACCAAATGACCTATCTTTTGATGCTGGTTAAATTAAAATGCTTCTTTCAGCGAGTTAAGCAACTCAGAAGCCTAAAATCTGAACTTCAGCAAATGACACAATTTTTTATGTTCGTTTGACTAACGTGCTTATAAGCGTTATAAGCATATCAGAAGACAAAAATCTCAATTTCACTAAAGGACCTAACCTTTGATGCTAATTTGACTGGAATGCTTATTTCAGTGAGATTAGCAGTTCAGAAGTCAAAAATCTCAACTTCACCGAATGACTTCAATGTCGATGCTGCTTTGACTAACATGCTTATTTCACTCAGAGAAGCACTTCAGAAGACGAAAATCCGAAATTCACCAAATGACTCAAGTTTTGCTGTTGGTTAGACGAACATGCTTGATTGAGTCAGATAAGCACATCAGAGGTCAAAAATCTGATCTTCACCGAATGAATAAATTTTTCATGCTGTTTTGACTAACATGCTTATTTCACTCAGATAAGCACTTCAGAAGGCCAAAATCTGAACTTCAACAAATGACTCAAGTTTTGATGTTGGTTAGACTAACATGCTTATTTGAGTGAGATAAGCTCTTCAGAAGTCAAAAATCTCACCTTCACCAAAGTACCTAACTTTGTACGCTGTTGGGACTAAAATGCCTTTTTCAGTGAGATAAGCACTTCAGAAATCAAAAATCTCAACTTCACCAATTGGCTTAATTTTTGATGCTTTTTTGACTAACATGCTTATTTCACTCAGATTAGCTTTTCAGAAGACCAATATCATACTTCACCAAAAATGTTAGTTTTTGATGTTGGTTTGAATGACATGCTTATTTCATGAGGTAAGCAGTTCAGAAGATCAATACCTCAAATTCATCAAATGACTCAAAACTTAATGTTGTTTTGACTAACATGCTTATTTCAGCGAGTTAAGCACTTCAGAATGCTAAAATCTCAACTTCACCAAATGACACAGCTTTTGATGCTGGTTGGTTTAAAATGTTTATTTCAACGAGTTAAGCTCTTCAGAACATCAAAACCTGAACTCCACCAAATGACTAGATTTGATGTTAGTTTGACTAACATGCTTATTTGAGTGAGATCAGCACTTCAGAAGTCAAAAATCTCAACTTCACCAAATGACTCAACTTTAGATGTTGTTTTGACTAACATGCTTATGTGAGTGAGATAAGCACTTCAGTCGGCAAAAATCTCAACTTTACCAAATTACTTAATTTTTAATGTTTGTTGGATTAAAATGCTTATTTCAGGGAGTTAAGCACATCAGAAGACCAAAATCTGAACTTCACCAAATGAATCAAGTTTTGATGTAGTTTGACTAAAATGCTTATGTGAGTGAGATAAGCACTTCAGAAGTCAAAAATCTCAACTTCACCAAATGACTCAACTTTAGATGTTGTTTTGACTAACATGCGTGTGTGAGTGAGATAAGCACTTCAGAAGACAAAAATCGGAACTTCACCAAATTTTTCAATTTTTGATGTTAATTTGACTGACGTGCTTATTTCAGCGAGATAAGCACAGCAGAAGACCAGAATCTTAACTTCAACAAGACACTCAACTTTTGAGATAGTAGGAACTGCAGATGCTGGAGAATCCGAGACAACAAGGTGCAGGGCTGGATGAACACAGCAGGCCAAGCAGCATCATAGGAGCAGAGAGGCTGACGTTTCGGGCCTAGACCCTTCATCAACTTTTGATGCTGTTTTGACTAACATGCTTATTTCAGTGGTAAAAGTACTTCAGAAGACCACAATCTGAACGTCACTAAATGACTCAAA
The DNA here is from genome assembly GCF_021869965.1 of Rhincodon typus. Taxonomy (NCBI): domain Eukaryota; kingdom Metazoa; phylum Chordata; class Chondrichthyes; order Orectolobiformes; family Rhincodontidae; genus Rhincodon; species Rhincodon typus. The sequence continues at coordinate 9,156 of NW_025970409.1, read as the reverse complement.
TTTTTGATGTTGGATTGGCTAACAGGCTTCCGCCAACGAAATAAGCACTTCAGAAGTGTAGAATCTCGACTTCATCAAATGACTCAAGTTTTGATGTTGGTTAGACTAACATGCTTATTTCAGTGAGATGTTCACTTCAGAAGTCAAAAATCTGAACTTCACCAAATAACTTAATTTTTGATTTTGTTTTGACTAACGTGCTAACTTCAGTGAGATAAGCATATCTGAAGACTAAAATATCACCTTCACCAAAGATCGTAATTTTTGATGCTGGTTGGACTAAAATGCTTATTTCAGTGAGATGAGCACTACAGAAGTCAAGAATCTAAACTTCATCAAATGACTTGATTTTTGATGTTGGTTAGGCTGAGATGTTTAATTCAGTGAGTTCAGCACTGCGAAGCCTAAAATCTGATTTTCATCAAATGACTCAATTTTTAATGTTGTTTTGAGTAACATGCTTACTTGAGTGAGATAACCAATTCAGAAGTCAAAAACCTCAACTTCACCAAATGACTCAACTTTTGATGTTGTTTTGAATAACATGCTTATTTCAGCGAATTAAGCATTTCAGAAGGCAAAAATCTCAACTTTACCAAATGACGTAATTTTTAATGCTGGTTGAATTAAAATGCTTTTTTTTCAGCGAGTTAAGCATTTCAGAAGACCAAAATCTGAACTTCACCAAATGACTCAAGTTTTGATGTTGGTTTGACTAACATGCTTATTTGAGTGAGATAAGCACTTCAGAAGTCAAAAATCTCAACTTCACCAATTGACATAATTTTTGATGGTGGTTGGATTAAAATTCTTATTTCACAAAGATGAGCAGTTGAGAAGATAAAAATCTCAACTTGACCAAATGGCTCAATTTTTGATGTTAGTTTGACTAACATGTTCATTTCAGCGAGTGAAGCTCCTCAGAAGATCAAAATGTCACCTTCACCAAATGTCACAACTTTTGATATTGTTTTGACTAACCTACTTATTTCAGCGAGATCCGCATAGTAAAAAACCAAAATCTCAACTTCAACAAGACACTCAATTTTTGATGCTGTTTTGACTAACATGCTTATTTCAGTGGGAAAAGCACTTCAGAAGACCAAAATCTGAACTTCACCAAATGACTCAATTTTTGATGTTAATTTGACGAACATGCTCATTTCAGCGAGTTAAGCACTTCAGAAGATCAAAATTTCAACTTCACCAGATATCACAAATTTTGATATTGTTTCGACTAACGTGCTTATTTCAACGAGATAAGCATAGCAGAAGACCAAAATCTCAACTTCAACAAGACATACGACTTTTCATGCTGTTTTGACTAACATGCTTATTTCAGTGGGAAAAGCACTTCAGAAGACAAAAATCTGAACTTCACTAAATGACTCCAATTTTGATGTTGGATTGACTAATAGGCTTCCGCCAGTGAATGAAGCACTTCAGAAATGTCGAATCTCGACTTCACCAAATGACTCAAGTTTTGATGTTGGTTAGACCAACATGCTTATTTGAGTGAGATAAACACTCCAGAAGTCAAAATTCTGAACTTCACCGGGTGACTTAATTTTTGAGGTTGTTTTGACTAACGTGCTTATTTCAGCGAGATAAGCATATCAGAAGACTAAAATCTCACCTTCACCAAAGGACATAACTTTTGATCCTGGTTGGACTAAAATGCTTATTTCAGTGGGATGAGCACTATAGAAGTGAAAAATCTCAACTTCATCAAATGACTTGATTTTTGATGCTCGTTGAATTAACATGCTTATTTCAGAGAGTCAACCACTTCAGAAGACCAAATTCTGAACATCAACAAATGACTAAAGTTTTGATGTTAGTTTGACTAACATGCTTATTTGAGTGAGATAAGCACATCAGAAGACAAAAATCTTAACTTCACCAAAGGACATAAATTTTGATGCTCGTTGGACGAAAATTCTTATTTCAGTGAGATGAGCACTACAGTAGTCAAGAATCTCAACTTTATCAAATTACTTGGTTTTTGATGCTGGTTAGATTAAAATGTTTAATTCAGTGAGCTACGCACTTGAAAAGACTAAAATCTGAACTTCACCAAATGACTCAATTTTTATTGTCGTTTTGACTAACAAGCTTATTTGAGTGAGATAACCAATTCAGATGTCAAAAACCTCAACTTCAAAAAATGACTCAACTTTTGATGTTGGTTGGATTAAAATTCCTATTTCAGCGAGATAACTACTTCAGAAGACAAAAATCGGAACATCACCAAATGACTCAATTTTTGATGTTAATTTGACTAACGTGCTTATTTCAGCGAGATAAGCACAGCAGAAGACCGCAATCTGAACTTCACTAAATGACTCAAATTTTGATGTTGGATTGACTAATAGGCTTCCGCCAGTGAAATAAGCAATTCAGAAGTGTAGAATCTCGACTTCACCAAATGACTCAAGTTTTGATGTTGGTTAGACTGAAATGCTTATTTCAGTGGGAAAAGCATTTCAGAAGTCAAAAATCTCAACTTCACCAAATGACTGAACTTATGATGCTGTTTGGATTAAAATGCTTCTTTCAGCGAGTTACTCAGTTCAGAAATCCAAAATCTGAACTTCCCAAAATGAATCTCGTTTTGATGTTTGTTTGACTAACATGCTTATTTGAGTGAGATAAGCACTTCAGAATTCAAAAATCTCAACTTCATCAAACGGCATAATTATTAATGCTGTTTTGACTAACACGCTTATTTCACTCAGGTAATCACATCGGGAGACCAATATTTCAACTTCACGAAATGAAATAGTTTTTGATGTTGGTTTGAATGACATGTTGACTTCTTTGAGATTAGCACATCAGAAGATCAAAATCTCAACTTCACCATCTGACTTAATTTTTGATGCTGCTTTGACTAACATGCTTATTTCACTCAAATAAGCACTTCAGAAGACCAATATCTCACTTCACTTAATGAGTTAGTTTTTGATGTTGGTTTGAATGACATGCTTATTTCATGAGGCAAGCACTTCAGAAGATCAAAACCTCAACTTCACGGAATACCACAACTTTTGATGCTGGTTAGTTTAAAATGCTTATTGTAGCGAGTGAAATTTTTCAGAACACCAAAACCTGAAGTTCACCTAATTACTTTAGTTTTGATGATGGTTTGACTAACATGCTTATTTGATTGAGAGAAGCATTTCAGAAGTCAAAAATCTCAACTTCACCAAATGACTCAACTTTTGATGTTGTTTTGAATAACGTGCTTAAATTAGCGAGATAAGCATATGAGAAGACCAAAATCAAAATTTCACGAAGACACTCTCCTTTTGGTGCTGGTTTGACTAAAATGCTTATTTCAGCGAGATAAGCATATCAGAATACTAAAATCTCAACTTCACCAAAGGACCTAACTTATGATGCTGATTTGATTAAAATTCTTATTTCTCTCAGATAAGCACTTCAGAAGACCAAAATCTGAACTTCACCAGATGACTCAAGTGTTGATGTTGGTTTGACTAACATGCTTATTTGAGTGAGATAAGCACTTCCGAAGTCAAAAATCTCAACTTCACCAAATAACACAACTTTTGATGTTGTTTTGAAAACCGTACTTACTTGAGCGAGATAAGCATATCAGAAGTCCAAAATCTCAATTTCAAGAAGACGCTCAACCTTTGTTGCTGGTTTTACTGAAATGCTTACTTCAGCGAGAATAGAGTAACAGAATACTAAACCCTCAACTTCACCAAAGGACCTAACTTATGATGCTGATTTGATTAAAATTCTTATTTCAGTGAGATAAACACTTCAGAAGTCAAAAATCCCAAGTTCACCGAATGATTTAAATGTTGATGCTAATTTGACTATCATGCTTATTTCACTCAGATAAGCACTTCAGAAGACCAAAATCTGAACATCACCAAATGACTCAAGTTTTGATGTCGGTTAGACTAACATGATTATTTGAGTCAGATATGAACTTCAGAAGTCAAAAATCTCAACTTCACCAAGTGATTTAATTTTTAATGCTGTTTTGACTAACATGCATATCTCTTGAAGATAAGCACTTCAGAAAACCAAATTCTGAACTTCACCAAATGACTCAAGTTTTGATGTTGGTTTGACTGACATGCTTATTTCAGTGAGATAAAAACTTCAGTCATCAAAAATCTCAAATTCACCAAATGACTCAACTTTTGATGCTGGTTCGATTGCAATGCTTCTTTCAGCGAGTTAAGCACTTCAGAAATCCAAAATCTGAACTTCCCAAAATGACTAAAGTTTCGATGTTTACTTGACTAACATGCTTATTTGAGTGAGATCAGCACTTCAGAATTCAAAAATCTCAACTTCATCACACGACTTAATTATTGATGCTGTTTTGACTTACACGCTAATTTCACTCAGATAATCACATCGGAAGACCAATATTTCAACTTCACCAAATGAATTGCTTTTTACTGTTGGTTTGAATGACATGTTGATTCCTTTGAGATAAGCACATCAGAAGATCAAAATCTCAACCTCACCAAATGACTGAACTTTTGATGCTGTTTGGATTAAAATGCTTCTTTCATCGAGTTACTCACTTCAGAAATCCAAAATCTGAACTTCCCAAAATGACTCTAGTTTCGATGTTTGTTTGACTAACATGTTTATTTGAGTGAGATAAGCACTTCAGAATTCAACAATCTCAACTTCATCAAACGACTTAATGATTGATGCTCTTTTGACTAACACGCTGATTTCACTCAGATAATCACATCGGAAGACCAATATTTCAACTTCACCAAATGAATTGATTTTTGATGTTGGTTTGAATGACATGTTGATTCCTTTGAGATAAGCACATCAGAAGATCAAAATCTCAACCTCACCAAATGGCTCAAATTTTGATGTTGTTTTGACTAACATGCATAATTGAGTGAGCTGAGCAGTTCTGAAGTCAAAAACCTCAACTTCACCAAATCACATAATTTTTTATGCTGGTTGGAATAAAATTCTTATTTCAGCGAGATAACCACTTCAGAAGACAAAAATCGGAACATCACCAAATGACTCAATTTTTGATGTTAATTTGACTAACGTGCTTATTTCAGCGAGATAAGCACAGTAGAAGACCAAAATTTCAACTTCAACAAGACACTCAACTTTTTATGTTGTTTTGACTAACATGCTTATTTCAGTGGTAAAAGTCCTTCAGAAGACCACAATCTGAACTTCACTAAATGACTCAAATTTTGATGTTGGATTGACTAACAGGCTTCCACCAGTGAAATAAGCACTTCAGAAGTGTAGAATCTCGAACTCATCAAATGACTTAAGTTTTGATGTTGGTTAGTCTAACATTCTTATTTGATTGAGATAAGCACTTCAGAAGTCAAAAATCTGAACTTCACCAAATAACTTAATTTTTGATGTTGTTTTGACTAACGTGGTTACTTCAGCGAGATAAGCATATCAGAAGATTAAAATCTCCCCTTCACCAAAGGACATAATTTTTGATGCTGGTTGGACTAAAATGTTTATTTCAGTGAGATGAGCACTTCAGAAGTCATGAATCTCAACTTCACCATCTGGCTTAATTTTTGATGCTGTTTTGACGAACATGCTTATTTCACTCAGATTAGCTTTACAGAAGACCAATATCTTACTTCACCAAAAATGTCAGTTTTTGATGTTGGTTTGAATGACATGCTTACTTCATGAGATAAGCAGTTCAGAAGATCAAACCATCAACTTCATCAAATGACTCAAAAATTAATGTTGTTTGGACTAACATGCTTATTTCAGCGAGTAAAGAACTTCAGAATGCTGAAATCTCAACTTCACCAAATGACACAGCTTTTGATGCTGGTTGGTTTAAAATGTTTATTTCAAAGAGTTAAGCTCTTCAGAACACCAAAACCTGAACTCCACCAAATGACTCTAGTTTTGATGTTGGTTTGACTAACATGCTTATTTGAGTGAGATAAGCACTTCAGAAGTCAAAAATCTCAACTTCACCAAATGACTCAACTTTTGATGCTGTTTTGACTAACATGCTTCTGTGAGTGAGATAAGCACTTCAGTCGGCAAAAATCTCAACTTCACCAAATGACATAATTTTTATTGCTGGTTGGATTAAAATTCTTATTTCAGCGAGATAAGCACTTCAGAAGACAAAAATCGGAACTTCACCAAATGACTCAATTTTTGATGTTAATTTGACGAACGTGTTCATTTCCAGTGAGTTAAGCACTTCAGAAGACTAAAATCTCACCTTTACCAGATGACCTAACTTTTGTTGCTGGTTTAATTAAAATGCTACTTCCAGCGAGATAAGCACTTCAGAAGACAAAAATCGGAACTTCGCCACATGACTCAATTTTTCATGTTAATTTGACTAACATGCTCATTTCAGCGAGTTGAGCACTTGAGAAGACTAAAATCTCACCTTCACCAGATGACCTAACTTTTGATGCTGATTTGATTAAAAGTCTTATTTCAATCAGATAAGCACTTCAGAAGACCAAAATCTGAACTTCACCAGATGACTCAAGGTTTGTTGTTGGTTTGACTAACATGCTTATTTGAGTGAGGTAAGCACTTCAGAATTCAAAAATTTCAACATCATCACACGACTTAATTATTGATGCTGTTTTGACTAACACGCTACTTTCACTCAGATAATCACATCGGAAGTCCAATATTTCAACTTCATCAAATGAATTGGTTTTTGATGTTGGTTTGAATGACATGTTGATTCCTTTGAGAATGGCACATCAGAAGATCAAAATCTCAACCTCACCAAATAACTCAACTTTTCATGTTGTTTTGACTAACATGCATAATTGAGTTAGATATGCTCTTCTGAATGCAAAAATCTCAACTTCATCAAATGACTTGATTTTTGATGTTGGTCAGACTAAGATGTTTAATTCAGTGAGTTACGCACTTGAGAAGACTAAAATCTGATCTTTACCAAATGACTCAATTTTTAATGTTGTTTTGACTAACGTGATTATTTGAGTGAGATAACCAATTCAGAAGATCCAAATCTCAACTTCAACAAATGTCACAACTTTTGATATTGTTTTGACTAACCTAATTATTTCAGCGAGATAAGCATAGTAGAAAACCAAAATCTCAACTTCAACAAGATACTCAACATTTGATGCTGTTTTCACTAACATGCTTATTTCAGTGGGAAAAGCACTTCAGAAGACCAAATTCTCACCTTCACCAAAGGACATAACTTTTGATCCCGGTTTGACTACAATGCTTACTTCAGTGAGATAGAAGTGAAAAATCTCAACTTCATCAAATGACTTGATTTTTGATGCTGGTTGAATTAAAATGCTTATTTCAGCGAGTTAAGCACTTCAGAAGTCAAAAATCTCAACTTCACCAAATGACTCAACTTTAGATGTTGTTTTGACGAACATGCTCATTTCAGCGAGTTAAGCACTTCAGAAGACTAAAATCAACCCTTTACCAGATGACCTAACTGTTGATGCTGGTTAAATTAAAGAGCTTGTTTCAGCGAGTTCAGCAACTCAGAAGCCAAAAATCTGAACTTCAGCAAATGACACAATTTTTTATGTTCGTTTGACTAACGTGCTTATTTCGGTGTTATAGGCATATCAGAAGACAAAAATCTCAACATCACCAAAGGACATAAATTTTGATGCTGGTTGGACTAAAATTCTTATTTTAGTGAGATGAGCACTACAGTAGTCAAGAATCTCAACTTTATCAAATGACTTGATTTTTGATGTTGGTTGATTAAAATGTTTAATTCAGTGAGTTACGCACTTGAGAAGACTAAAATCCGAACTTCACCAAATGACTCAATTTTTAATGTAGTTTTGACTAACATGCTTATTTGAGTGAGATCACCAATTCAGATGTCAAAAATCTCAACTTCACCAAATGACTCAACTTTTGATGTTGTTTTGAATAACATGCTTATTTCAGCGAGTTAAGCAGTTCAGAAGGCAAAAATCTCAACTTTACCAAATGAATTAATTTTTAATGCTGTTGGATTAAAATGCATATTTCATGGAGTTAAGCACATCAGAAGACCAAAATCTGAACTTCACCAAATGACTCAAGTTTTGATGTGGTTTGACGAACCTGCTTGTGTGAGTGAGATGAGCACTTCAGAAGTCAATAATCTCAACTTCACCAAATCACATAATTTTTGATGCTGGTTGGATTAAAATTCTTATTTCAGCGAGATAACCACTTCAGAAGACAAAAATCGGAACATCACCAAATGACTCAATTTTTGATGTTAATTTGACGAACGTGCTTATTTCAGCGAGATAAGCACAGCAGAAGACCACAATCTGAACTTCATTAAATGACTCAAATTTTGATGTTGGATTGACTAACAGGATTCCGCCAGTGAAATAAGCACTTCAGAAGTGTGGAATCTCGACTTCACCAAATGACTGAAGTTTTGATGTTGGTTAGACGAACATGCTTATTTCAGTGGGAAAAGAAATTCAGAAGTCAAAAATCTCAACTTCACCAAATGACTGAACTTTTGATGCTGTTTGGATTAAAATGCTTCTTTCATCGAGTTACTCAGTTCAGAAATCCAAAATCTGAACTTCCCAAAATGACTCTAGTTTCGATGTTTGTTTGACTAACATGTTTATTTGAGTGAGATAAGCAATTCAGAATTCAACAATCTGAACTTCATCAAACGACTTAATGATTGATGCTGTTTTGACTAACACGCTAATTTCACTCAGATAATCACATCGGAAGACCAATATTTCAACTTCACGAAATGAATTAGCTTTTGATCTTGGTTTGAATGACATGTTGTTTCCTTTGTGAAAAGCACATCAGATGATCAAAATCTCAACCTCACCAAACGACTCAACTTTTGATGTTGTTCTGACGAAGATGCATTTTTGAGTGAGATAAGCAGTTCTGAAGTCAAAAATCTCAACTTCACCAAATGACTCAATTTTTAATGCTGTATTGACGAACATGCTTATTTCAGTGAGATAAGCACTTCAGAAGTGATAAATCAGAACTTCACCAAAGGACATAACTTTGGACGCTGGTTGGACTGAAATGCTTATTTCACTCAGATAAGCACTTCAGAAGACCAATATCTCACTTCACTAAATGAGTTAGTTTTTGATGTTGGTTTGAATGCCATGCTTATTTCAT
>NW_025970408.1:5827-12243 GCF_021869965.1 Rhincodon typus | reverse complement strand
GTGGCATCGTTGTGGCACTGCAGGAGGCCCAGGATGGACATGTCGTCTGAGGAATGGGAGGGGGAGTTGAAATGGTTCGCGACTGGGAGGTGCAGTTGTTTATTGCGAACCGAGCATAGGTGTTCTGCGATGCCACCCGAAGGTTGCAGGAACAGCAACTCATATTCCGCTTGGGAACCCTGCAGCCCAATGGTATCAATGTGGATTTCACAAGCTTCAAAATCTCCCCTCCCCCTACCGCATCCCAAAACCAGTCCAGCTCGTCACCGCCTCCCTAATCTGTTCTTCCTCCCAACTATCCCCTCCTCCCACCTCAAGCCGCACCGCCATCTCCTACCTACTAACCTCATCCCGCCCCCTTGACCTGTCCGTTCTCCCTGGACTGACCTATCCCCTCCCTAACTCACCACCTACACTCACCTTTACTGGCCCCATCCCCGCCTCTTCGACCTGTTTGTTTCCTCTCCACCTATCCTCTCCTCTATCCATCTTCTATCCGCCTCCCACTCTCTCCCTATTTATTTCAGAAACCCCTTCCCCTCCCCCTTTTCTGATGAAGGGTCTAGGCCCGAAACGTCAGCCTTTCTGCTCCTATGATGCTGCTTGGCCTGCCGTGTTCATCCAGCCCTGCACCTTGTTGTCTCGGATTCTCCAGCATCTGCAGTTCCTACTATCACTGAAGATAGATGCCAGTGTTTCAATACGCCAGAGGACATAATGTGCAGGGTAAAACGTAAAAGGGAATTTTGAAAAGCAAAGAAGGTGCATGAGAAAGCATTTAGTGGGTAGAGGTATTTGTTTTAAACATATAAAGAGAAAGAACACAATTCGGGAAGAATTGGGGCCCATTAGAAACCACAGAGGTTATTTGTGTGCAGACTCAAGAGACACAGGCATAGGTCTTATTCAATACTTTGCATTGGTCTTCATAATAGAAAAGGATGATGCAGATATAGAAATCAAGATGTAGGAAATATTAGAACAAGTGAACAGAGAAAACAGGTACTAGAAGGTTTAGCAGCTGTAAAATTGGATAAATCTAAAGTCTAGCTAAGGAGCATCTCACACTGTTGGAGGTGGCAAGGCAGGAGATATCAGGGACTCTGACAATAATTTTCAAATTGTCCCTATTTACAACTGAGGTGCTATAAGTCTGGAGGACTGCTAATATTGTCCCATCACTAAAAAGGTGAGGAAGGGTTAGACCAGGAAATTACAGATCAGTCGGTCTAAACTCAAAGGTGGGCAAATTATTAGAAATAATTCAGAGCGATGAACAGATCTGCACTTAAACATATTAAGTAGAGATGGTCAGCATCAATTTGTTAAGGGATGGTCATGTTTGACAAACTTAGATCAATCAATTGGAGTTGATAACCAGGAGTGTTGATGTGGATAATACATTTGATGTGGTCTACATAGACTTTAATAAGGATTTTAATAAGGTCCCTCAATGATAGACTGGTCTAGAAAGGAAGAGGCCATGCAATCCAAGGCAAAGTAGAACGTTGAATTCGAAATTGGCTGAAAGGCAGGAAGCCTAGTGTCATAGTAGAGACATGTTTCTGTGACTGAAAGTCTCTTTCTGGTGGTGTTTCACAGGGCTCAGTGCTAGGATCCTTGCTGTTTGTGGTGTAGATCAATATTTCAGACTTAAATTTAAGGGTATGGTCAAGAAGTTCACAGACAACAGGAAAACTGGTACGGTGGTAAATAGTGAGGAAGAGAAAAATAATCAGGAAAAAAATCAATGGAAGGTTCAGGTAGGCAAAGCATTGACAAGTGGGATTCAACCTGGAAGAGTGTGAGGTGATGCATTTGGTGAGGTCTAACAAGGCAAAGGGAATTGATTACTTTATGAATGGTAGGGACTTTAGTGTGCATATCCACAGATTCCTGAAGATAACAAGGCAGATAGATAAGGTGCTTATGTAGGTTTATGAGAGACTTGCTGTTATTAGCTGAGGCAAAGAATACAAGAGAAGGAAGGTTATGCTAGAACTGTATAAAATGCTGGTGGGGCCACACCTGAAGTACTGTGTCACATTATAAGAAGGACATAACTGCACTAGAAACAGAAGAGGAAACTTATCAGGATGCTGCCTGTGCTGGAGGGTCCACGCTATGAGGGAAGATTGGATAGGCCAGGGTTGTTTTCCTTAGAACAGCAAAAGTTCAAGAGAAGACTGATAGAGGTGTTTAAGATTATAAGGGACACAGATAAGATGGTTAGGAAAGCACTTTTTCCTTTAGTACAGGGATCAATAACCAAGGGGAATAGGTTTAAGGTAATAGGTATGTAGAAAGCTTTGAGATTGGAGTGATTTTTTTTAACTCAGGAAGTTGGTGGGAGTTTTTTTTTAATTCATTCATGAGATGTGGACAGCACTGACTAAGGCAGTATTTATTGCCAGAGAGCAGTTAAGAGTCAATCACATTGCTGTGAGTTTGGAGTCATGTGTAGGCCAGACAGGTAAGGACAGATTTGTTTCCCTAAAGGATATTAGTCAATCAGATGGGTTCTTAAAAACAATTGACAGTGGTTACATTGTCACCATTAGGCCAACTTTATATTCCATTTTTTATTGAATTCAAATTTCACAATCTGCCATGATGGGATCCTCAGATCTGGATTGCTAGTCCAATGACATTATCATTATATTCCAACTGCCCAGGAATCTGGAACTCATTGCCTGAAATTGTAGATGAGTCAGAAAATCTTGTAACATTTGAGCAATGTGCAGATGTTTACTGTTTTTGCAATAACCTCCTGGGTAATAGGCCAAAAGCCAGAAAATGGAATTAATGTAGCCAGATCTTTGTTGACTGGCACAGGCATGACAGGCTGAATGGTCTCCTTCTGTACTGTAAGCGTCTATGAAAACACACACAAATAGAAAGAATACTGACAACTGTGCACAGCTTTAAAATGATATTGAGAAGTGGAGAATGTCTCCATAGCTAAAACAAAACACAACTGAGTGGGTTCATAACCTGGTTTGTTCCATCCAAGGGCCCCAGCCAGAACAGTAATCTGCTCTTTTTCTTCAGATTAATCTGTTGTACACTTGATTTGTTTAGCTTTTCATTCTATTAAGTAATACTATGCTACGGAGCACAAATAGCAAGCTTATACAGTGCATTTATACAGAGGAGCAGGAATATATACGGTGACCTCCAATGATGCACTTCTCCAGTCTTCTTGTATATCATCTACATGCTGCTTGTGGTATTCTCTTTTCACTGAGGAATTTTTGCAACAAATCTGTCAGCAATTGTTTAGTCGCTTATCAGAGTTAGTCTTCTTGATGCCAGATCACAACAAGAACTTCCATATATATGAATATATTTCATGTACAAAAACATCCCAAGGTGCTTCACAAGATCATAATCAAACAATAAACTGGAACGGAGCTGAAGAAGTAAACACAAGAATGTAGAGTCTTGACAAAAATGTGAATTGTAAGGAGCATTGTAAAAGAAGGGAGAGAGATGGAAAATTGTTGAGATGACTGGAGGTACAGCCTTCAAAGATGAGGTGATGGAAACTAGGGCTGCACAAAGCAATACCATAGAGATCTTGGAGAAGATCACAAAGAGGCACGTAACGGATGAAGTCGAACAAGAGAATGAAAACTTTAATATCAAGGCATTCACGAAGCTAGAGCTGATGCAGATCAATGCTCACAGGGACATGGGGCTATTTGTACTTGCTACGAGTTAGGATACATCCTGAAGAGCTTTGGCTGCACTTATTCTTAATATCCAAATAATAGACGGTGAATGGAAGAATTGGCTCTGAGGCAGTACTCGACCTTTGCGTCTGAAGACTGTTTGTTTAATTCCAACTCCAGAAATCTGAGTATATAATCTAGGCTGAGACTCCAGCACTGCACTTTGGGGAGTCCTGAATTGTTGAATAAGACACTAAAACCAGGCTCTTGTGAAGATGCAAGTCGACGTAAAAGATCACCATTCGAGGCAGAGCCAATATTTATTCTTCAATCATTATCCCTCATTGCTCCTTGTGGGGCAATGTACGTAAATTGGTTGCTGCGTTTCTCACATTATATGGCCAAAGCACTTGCTACGGGATGTCCTGAAGTAATGAGAGGCTATATAATTGGAAATTCTATCTATATATATCTTGACAGTGTCAACTTAAAGCTATCTGTGTGGTATGACTTTGACAGTAACCAGTTGAATAGAATTACAGGATGTAACTCATGTTCTACATCCACATCTTGAGATCTTGTGAGCTCCCTGCCACAGATACTGGTCAGGTTTTTCTATCTGAAAGTAGCAAAGGATTTGGACAGAGATTGGAAACTGCTAGACAGTGTAACTTCCAAAGATACAAAAACAAAAATTGCTGGAGAAGCTCAGCAGGTCTGGCAGCATCTGTGGAGAGAAATCAGAGTTAACGTTTTGGGTCGAGTGACCTTTGCTCTGAACAAAAATGTCAAGCTGAGATAGATTTTTAAACAGACAAGGAATCGAAGGTTATAGGAAAAGGCAGGAAAGTGAAGTTAACGGTTTTCGGAATAGCCATGATCTCTTTGAATAGCAGAGCAGATTTGATGAGCTGAATGGTTTACTTTTGCTCCTACATCTTCTTTTATGGTCTGAATCAAGTGGAACAGCCCTGTAATGGGCTGTGAAATGACAAGCAAATGAACAAATCTCAGCTCAACTTCCTACAGATAGTGAGATAACAAGGTGTAGAGCCGGATCAAGACAGAGGCCAAGCAGCATCAGAGGAGCAGGAAGGCTGACATTTCGGGCCTAGACCCTTCTTCAGATCTTTCTACAGATAGTGGTGGTGTCTGCTCAAATTTGAGATCACTCGCTACATTTATTCTCTTTTACTTTTGTGCTTTTCCGACTCAAAAGGAGGGAATCTAATGCTGAGAATCACAATAATTCCCACTTCACACATCAACCGCTCTTAGGTAACAACCAGCACAGAAAAGTTCTGTACACTCAGCACTAGCTACGTTCCTCAGCTCCACCCTCAGAAGAATATCCTCTGGTACCAGGATGACATTTTCTAGTACCCACACAAACCATCCAATGGTTTGTTGAGTGGGAGTACTAATCTAGTGTCACTTTAATATGTGTTAGGAGTGACACATTTGAAATCTAATTCACATAGAACCTTTATAGTGGTAAGTTTCACCCTATTAGTTTGAGCTGGCACAGCAGGAGAATAGATAATTCTTATCCTACAGCACCACTAAGAGCCCACTGTACTTTCTACTGCTCCGAATACATCATGAATATTCATTGTTTGGCCCAGCAACAATTATTTCAAAACTTCTGCTCATTCACCTCTGTGTTTCCACGGACAATGGCAAATTGTCACCAGCAGCACCAACCCCTTCTGCATGATCTCAACTGCTTGTGGCTATAACTGGTTTCAGGATTAGACACAGGAACATCTGGCAGCTGTCCTCAAACTGACTGTGATTGATGAGAACATGGTTGAGCTTAAGCCTTGGTTAATCTTCCCCATGACTGGGAATGTTTACCTACACTCTGCATCAATGTTAATATGCAGAGAATCCCCACCTGGATGAACAGTAGATGACAGCTATAAAACTGATGCCTCATAAATGAGTCTAGAGATTTCAAAAGGGTAGTTAATACATTAAAAAGTTAAAGTTGCTACAATCATATCAGACCATGGGACTGTCCCCTCATTAGAGAGAGGGATGACTGGTGGTGATTTAACCTGAGAATTACTATGCCTCAGGGGAGGGGAGAGGTTGAGAAGGAGAGTCCTTCATGGTAGCTGGTGTGAGGATTGAACCCATGTTTCGGCATTACTATGCACTGCAAACCAGCTGTCCAGGCAAAGGAGCTAACCGACCACATTCCCCAACATATTACACAAGTTACTAAAAAAGGGCTCAAAACACCACGTCCATATGCAGCAACTTACTTCACACCCAATCTCATTCTACAACCGGAACCCTTCCTCATTCATGACTTCCAACTTTCTAGGAAGATGGAATATAAGCTTCTCAAACCTGTATCACCTCATTCATTTTATCATTGCTTGAAAGAATAAAAAAAGTTCAGCTATGTCAGTGTCGCTGGCAAAGCCAGCATTTGGGTCCCATTCCAAGTTACCCTTGGACTGAGTGGCGTGCTGGACCATTTCAAAGAGTAGTTTAGAGTCAACCACATTGCTCTGGGTCTGATGTCACGTGTTTAGGCTAGACCAGTAAACATGGCAGACTTCCTTCATTAACAGACATTAGTTGAACAGGATGGGTTTTTGCAACAATCAATGTTAGCTGTCATGTCATCGTTACCGAAACAAGCTTTCAAGGTTTGTGAATTGAATTTAAATTCCGCCAACTGCCATGGTAGATGTGAAACTCGCTCCAGAGCATTAGTCTGAGCCTCTG
>NW_025970408.1:0-5817 GCF_021869965.1 Rhincodon typus | reverse complement strand
GTGCAATCCCATGGGTGTCATATAACTCATACATATTGATAATCTTCAAGCCTGGATATCAACTGGCTATTTTCTGTCTGATCAGCAGTACCCATTCAATTTGTTATTTTTATAGCCCATTCTCTACTAACAATCTCTGACATTGAAACGAATGAGTTATTTTAGCTACATATTTTCTTACCTCACATTGTTCAATTAGAAAGTCCTGATCATCAGCAACTTGCTCGGCATAGTTTAGCATACAATATTTATCTGAATAAAAGATTCTTACTTCTTCCCTGTTAACTTAGAACAGTGCATATCAATACCCTTCTCAAAATTCTCAGTGCAAGCCTGTCACAGATGTCATGGAGAGTAAGACACTGCAAAAGCAGGCAGGAGTGTAGAATTTAAACTGTAGAGTTTTTACTTTTAAAACATGTGCCACATCTTTCAAGATGATTCCAGCACCTGGTGTAAGTAAACTACACAGACCAGTAAAACGCTAAAAAGACCAATCATGTTGGACAATTTACACAGTCCCCGTGGCCTTTGCAGTCAATGAAGTATTTTTGAATTGCTGAGACCAACTTAAATGCAGGAAATGTAGCCAAAATATTATGAACAGCAAATTCCTGTTGTCAACAACATGATAAGTATTTCTTAATAATGGCGTTTGAGGCATAAACGTGGGTCTGGACATTGAGTTCTCCCTAATCTGTGTGAACTTATTTTATCTGAACTGCAATGGCAGCAAGGGTACATTTGACAATGGCCCCAAGTGGAAGTAACTGAGGTTGCAGTACTGATTGTGTGACACCCATTAAAGAGCCTGCCCACCTGAAAATGACCTGTCAAATTCAACATTCTGTTTATCATCCTCTGTCCTGAGTGTATTTCGTGTCTGTCGTAATAATGGTAGTGAAATGGTACACGTGTTCAAAGACATGTTTAACCTGCATTTCAGTACAAGGAGGTCTACCGGAGTGGTGGTGTAATGTCCTCTCTCCCCTTTCAAGTCCTTCCCTTCATGTGATTGCCAGTTCAAAATTTACACTGTCTCAGGAATTGCAAGCATAAACACCCTACATGTTGGTTAGGGAGGGAAAATTAAAAGAACGAACAAAATAAAGCAGGTGCCTCACTCTCTGACAAGTTGTTGTGTGGGCATGGGCAGACTCAGTCACCTCTGATTCACTTAATACATTGCCTTTTAATACAGTTCTGAGGCCATCCACTAGGGGGTGTATGAGACAGTCATACACATCTGGGTCTTGCTTTTAGAGCTTTCTACAGGAGCTTTTGCTGCCTATTCACAGTAAAGTAACTACAACAAAGGGGAACGCTACAGATTTGCACCATATATTACATTCATTGTGAAATCAAATAGACACATGGGAGTGAATTACAAAAGGATGCATAACAAGTTCTAGATGAGCGATCCAGAAATCAGCATTCGAATTTGACAAGTGTGGAATATAAATTAAGTCTAATCTGACAGTGGATAAAATAACCAAAAAAAAATGCTGGTTTGTCATATTAAAGTCCATTCTGTGTGTTC
Source organism: Rhincodon typus (assembly GCF_021869965.1). Classification (NCBI taxonomy): domain Eukaryota; kingdom Metazoa; phylum Chordata; class Chondrichthyes; order Orectolobiformes; family Rhincodontidae; genus Rhincodon; species Rhincodon typus. The sequence goes on along the minus strand of NW_025970408.1, from coordinate 4,277 downwards.
GTTCATGTCCTTCAGGGAAGAGGGGTTGTTCATAATCTCACCTACCCTACATGTGACTCCAGTCCTACAGCACATGGTTAAGGGGTCGGTTAGCTTAGCTGGTTGAACAGCTGGTTTGCGATGCCCAGGTTCAGGCTCAAGTCCTAAACGAGAGGTTATCACATAAGCTCTGCTTTCTCCTCGCCTGAGGTTATCCAGTTGTCGCTCTCTAATGAGAGACAGTGGGACTATAATGACCTTACCTTTGTGGTGTTCTCAACTCCCTCTGATCAAATAGGACTGGGTAATAACTCCAGCCTGGCCAGAGCTTCTGAGTACAATTCTCTTCAAATAAAAACTGTGTTTAAATCCTCTTGTTTAGGAGGGCTTGATCCCATTTGAATGCTTTTACATTATGTCAGAAAATGATTACTTTACCCACCATACACTGCCTATTGTAGTTAGTGTATTGATTTTTTTTTAAACATTAAAAGCAAAAAGTTGATTTTGTTCAGCCAATTACTCAGCACCAATATAAAGCTTTAAAAATAATCATACAATCTTGTCATGAAATTTGTAAACCTAGGAGTATAATAGCATAATTCATACGCCTGCTCTTAGTTCTTCTTAAACACATTTCCCCAGGCAACATATTGTGAATTTGCAGTTTGGGTTTCACCTGCTGTTTAGTTTTTCCACTTCACCCAATTTTTCAATGTTAGTTCTTTTTGTATCAATTGAAAATAGATCAATACCATCAAATGGTAGTCCAACATCAAGAATTTTTTTTTAGAAAAACAAATACTGAAAACCAGACATCAGTAATGATCTGAATACAAGGCAATGCCTATTAGAAATGCAAGCAGAATTCCTATGAGGTTGCACGGCCTCACCACTAATCTTGTCTGCTTTAACACCACGCCTTTAAAATGGACAAAACTCAGGTCACAAGTGAGGTCTGAAGGCAGTTGTAATTATTAGTCAGCTTTACGCTGTAAGTCGATAACAGATTTTCTTCCGAAGCTGGTTTTGTAACCAAGTGAAACATCTGGTGTGCAGTTGACTAAATAGAAGCATATTCATGGATATTAATTCTCAGCAGTTAGTATTTATGGTGATCATGCAAATGGGATGATTTGTTTTTAAGAAAGCACCATTAACACAAAAGCAGCAACATTTGCTGCCAGGCTCTGCTTCACAGTTATAAGTTTAAAATCCACCATCAACAGATAAATCATTCCAAATGTAATCATGCCCTTCATTCTTCTAACTGAGTAATGTGCTACAAAAACATGATGTGTTTAAAACTCACTAATAACCAAATAAAAGTTTTTTCGCAAAACTACCAACTAAAATTCACTCCCTACATATTCATTATTCTCAAAGTAATTCACAGCCAAAGGACCGTTACATCACATCACTAGATATTGGAAACTCTGAGTAATTCATGCTCAGGTGCCCACTATGCATCCCCAAGAACTCATTACATTCTACACACTACTACAGAAATCACTAACGGTTCAAATCCCAAGTCCCTGTTGTTGGTACATTTTCAGAATTCCACAGTAACTGCAAACCACATTGTGGTCTAACTTACAAATATGGATAACACTAAGGAATTCTAGCTTATCTTTACAAATTGCACCTCAAATGCATCTGTTGTTTTTAAAAACAGCGAGGAGAAAAAGGCACACAAGATAATCACGAATGGATTCGAACATTTTATTGGTGATGCATCAATAAGAATAGGCCTTAGAAGTCCTTCTGCAGTCTATCTTTTTATTTGAAGGGCTGTGGATGAAGGGAAGTGAGGTGCCCGGAATGTATAACTCAGTAAACACGTTGCCACAGAGCAGAAAACTCTCAGGCTCAATCCCCAACCTGCTCCAAATTGGCTACTTTCAAATCAAAGTGACAGACTGGAGCAGCTCAATGCACCTAAACATCCCAAAGCTGCAGCAAGTGAAGTACATTCATTACATACCCCAATCATTATTCAGTAGATTTCTCATAGAACACACAACAGTATAAGAACATGAATCAAGGATGGGAGTGGGTTCAACAGCGATGTTTCAAGAGTCAAATAGTCCTGTTGATTTATCGAGAATTCCCACTTGAATGACAGTGTTGCAACAACATGCTGTAAGAATTAAGGGTTTCCCTGACAGAAAGGAAATTTGAGAATGGACAGCAGCAGAGTCAAAGACCGCTACCAGCATTCTTGACAATTGAAACTGTTTTAATATAAAAAGAATTCTGTGTACTCAGATCTAAATTCTCACTTCATCATTATATTTTTATAGCAAAACGACAAAATCTAATTTGTCAAGTTTCCTACAAATTTTTAAGGATGGAAATTAGCAGCTTTTCTTTTCAACACCCCTTGTTTGATTGCAAGCTCTTTGCCTCCACCCACCCATCCTCCGCTCTGCAATGCGGTGAATAAACACCGCCTGCGCTCTCATCGCGGCTCAAGCAGGATCATTCACTCGATCAAATTGCTGCGGTGTCATGAGAATCGCTCCAATTCCCCTCCGACCCACCACCCCATATCCACCACAAACCGCACCCCCGCTTCAATTTGCTTCCTGATGCATATGAACCTGAACGGAGAGCTGCGTGTGATTTTCACCCCCACCCCCCCAGTTATTTCGCTGAGCTTCGCAATTCTGTGCTCATGCCACAAATGGTATCATCATCATCACGCAGTAGGTGAATCGACCAACCACTTCAATGGATGGTAGGGCATAGAAGGTGCATCAGAATTTAGAGCTGCGTTCATTTGAAAAATTAAATTTTCAACAATCAAAACCATTTTTAGATGTAGCCGTGTACACAATGACAGGATGTGCACTCAATCTTTAGCTCGTTTCTTTGCACCTCTCATCAATAAGTACAAACTCAAACCAAAATAGCAAACTCTCACTACTTTCTCCCCTAAATCCCAGGCCATATTTTATAATAAAATTCAGCATGTATTTAATATTTTAAGATTAGTACTTTAGTTCAGATTTACAAGCATTTTTCTTTCATTAAAATAACTATAAAATAAGTTGATGTATTCCCTCCCATATTCTGTATTGCTATGCAAACAGCAGCCTCCAAACAGATAGAAGCTTGTGTAAAAGGAAACAAATCATTCAAAAGTTCTTAGTTGCGAGGACTGTCTTTTAAAAAAAAGGGAGTAAACTAGAGATTAAAGGTTAGCAAGACCTGAGGAAGGTCTCGAACTCATGGAAAACCGAATGCTCACATTACCTGCTGTGCTTCGGTTTTCTGGTCATTTTATTTGAATTCTCCTGCTAAATCAGGAGGATGAGCAGAGACATCCAGCTCTGACCCCTGACTGCAGCAGTTTCTCTAATTAACCATCAAGTGCTGTTTCTGCATTTCCAAACCTCTTGCCCACCCACCTTCAAAAAACAATCACAAAGGAAGTTACTGCAAGCTGCGGCAAGGCAATCCCAGAGGCAATGGACCAAATACTGCAGATATGGAAGCATCAACAAATGAAGAAATACACCTTGCATTTGTATCAAAGTTAGCATTCTGTTCCTTTGCCCCCATACTCCAGTTCCAATGCAACAAGAAGCAGAATAAAACATTCATTCTGGGATTTGCAGCTACTGGCATAGGATGCTTGTCAACGAAATTATCAAACAACTATCATATTTCTTCCATAAGTACTAAATTTGTTACTTAATTCAAGTTCCTCAATAATTCAGATTTTTAGCACAGCAGACAAAAATGACTGAATTATCAGGTGTTAAATGCAGGTATGTACTGCAGAATTAAATTGACAATTGTGCCGCGTGAGTTACTTAATGTTTAAAAATATATTTGGCTTAAAAGCACTACTGCAGTTCATGCAATGTTCAACTGCAACCAAGAAATGGACTCCCCCTATCTTTTCTACACAATCTCTCGTGGGAGAACACATGAAAACAGTTCTGTCTCTGCAATATTCAATGAAGTCACTTCATTGAATTCAGTTTAAAATAAACCAATATTTCTCAATAACATTGCAGCCTCCAAGGGTGGGTCAGAACCTTTCCAAAACAAAGCCTATAATTAACTGCACATGGGTGGAGTGTGAGAGCTTGTGATGGCTGCTCCTTAGGCTGCTGTTTAGCAAGTACTCAAGGCAAAGCAAAGTGAAAGTTGCTGGTTTCATGTTCAAACTCTGTAGCTTGAAGTAGTAGGAACTGCAGATGCTGGAGAATCTGAGATAACAAGGTGTAGGGCTGGATGAACACAACAGGCCAAGCAGCATCAGAGGAGCAGGAAGGCTGACGTTT
>NW_025970407.1:0-12247 GCF_021869965.1 Rhincodon typus | reverse complement strand
CAATTCCGACCCCCTTAAATGAGGCACTGGTTCAGCATGCAACTCTGGCAATAATGCACTCCCAAAGTTCTGACCCTGTGACACTGCTACAATACCTCAGTACTGACTCTCTAATCGTGTGGCACTCCCCCAATTTTGACCATTGAATCGGTATTGACCCTCTGACTATAATGCACTCCACGGTTCTGATCGTCTGACAGTGATTCAATACCTCAGCGATAATCCACTAATCATATGGCCCTCGTTCAATCCATCCCCATTACATTGAGGCACTGTCTCAGAACAGACTCTCTGACAATGAGGCACTCCCTCAGTGTTGACCCTGTAACAATCCTCAGAACAGACTGACCCCCTTACAAAGAGTCACTGCCTCTGCAGAGACCCGCTGACGATAAGGCCCTCCCTAAGTACCTACCCTCTGATAGTGCTGCAGTCCTCAGTATTGATCCTCTAAATGTGATCCTCTGAATTCTGATCCCAGTAGATTGAGGCACTGCCTCACAATCGACCCACTGACAGCATCTCATTAGGGAAATGAAGTGTAGGCAGGTGACGGCTTTGCAGAACAGCTACAGACACTCTGACAAAGAGAAACTGCCTCAGAACTGACACTCTGACAGTGTAGCAGTATTTCAGGGCTGACCCTCCAGTCGTGAGTTACTGCCTCAGAACTGACCCTCTGGTGGAGCTGAAGTACCTCAGTACTGACTCTTCAAGCGTGAGGCATACCCTCAATTCTGACCCCCTTACAATGAGGCACTGCTCCAGAATTAACCCGCTTACAACTCCTTCAGTACTGACCCTCTGATAATGGGGCCCTCCATCGGAACTGATTCTCGCTCAATGGGTGACTCCTTCAAGACTGACTCTCCGGAAATGACATGATAGTCCTGCAGAGGGAGTCATTGTCAAGGAAGCACTCCCTCAGTGCCTCGCCTCTGACAGTTCTTCAATACTTCAGCTCAGACCCTATGACAATGATGTACTCCCTTAGTAGCGACACTCTGACTGCAATACCTTACTACTGACCTTCTAATCATGTCATCCTCCCTCAATTCTAAATCCATTAAATGGAGGCACTGCCTCAGAACTGACCAACTGTTAATAAGTCATTCCCTCAACTGATCCTCTAACAGGGCTACACTACCTCAGTACTGACTCGGTGTTGTGAGGTCCTTCCTTCATTTTGACCGTCTTAAACTGAGTCACTACCTCAGTATTAACCCTCTGACAAAGTGGCACTGCCTCAGAATTGACCTACTGACAATGGGGCACTCCCTCAGTGAGGACCCTCTGATAGAGGTTTGATATGAGGAGAGTACTGCCCTGCGAACAGATCAATATTAATGGGATGCCGCATTCTCGATTGCCAATATTCAGGGAGTGCTGCACTGCTTGTGGTCCTATAATAAGGGAGTACTGCACTGGCAGAGGTTCGCACTGAGGGAATGCTGCACTGTCAGATGGTCAATATTAAAGGAGTATTTCACCCTCAGAAGTTTGATATTAGCGGAGTGCTGCACTGTGAGCAGGCAAATGTTAAAAGAATGCTACACGATCAGAGGGTCCATATTAAGGAAGTGGTGCACTGTCGGAGGGCAACTATTAATGGAGTACTGCAACTTTAGCGAGTGAGTGCTCAGGCAGAGCAGCAGAACAAAGGGTCAGTAATGAGAGAATGTTCCATTGTCAGAGTATCATCACTGAGGGAGTACCACAATATCGGAGGGTCAATATGAAGCATATGCTAAACTGTCAGACTGTCAATGATGACAGAATGCTGCGCTGTCAGAAGGTCAGTGGTGAGGGAAAGCTGCATTGACAGAGGGTCAGCGTGAAGGGAGTGGCACACTAACAAAGAAGCACTGTCAGAGAGCTGACCCTCTGACTATGAGGCACTCCCTCAGCACAATACACTCTGGAGTACTTATGACTGACCCTCTGATGGTGCATTTCTGCCATATGTTAACCCTCTGACATATCGGTATTCCCTCAGCACGAACCTGACGACTGACCCTTTGACAAGGCCATTTGAGAGAAATGTGACTCCCTGACTATTGGCCCTCTGGTACTGGAGCACTCCCTCAATATTGACCTTCTGACAGTGCAGCACTACCTTAATACAGACCTTCTGACAGGGCGGCTCCCTTTCAGTACTGGCCTCCCACAGGGCAGCACTCTCTCCCCTTTGCCACTCTGACAGTGCAGCACTCCCTTAACATTGATTCATAGAATCCCGACAGTGTGGAAACAGGCCATTCAGCCCAACAAGTCCACACCGCCCCTCTGCAGAACATCTCTCCCAGACCCATTCCCGATATTTCCGATGTCGAAGCAACCAAACCTGAACATCCCTGGGCACTATGGGCAATTTAGCATCGCCAATCCACCTCGCCCTCATATCTTTGGACTGTGGGAGGAAACCGGAGCACTCAGAAAACACAGAAACCCGACTGATACGAAAAATGTGCAAACTCCACACAGACTGTCGCCCAAGGGTGGAAGCCAACCTGGGCCCCTAGCGCTGTGAGGCAGCAGTGCGAACCACCGAGCTACCGCGCCACCCTAGTTGGTTTGGTGACAGTGCAAAACCCCTTTAAAATGGACCCGAGCACTCCATTAATATTTGCCTTCTGACAATGCAGCTCTTCCTCAGTACTGACTCTGCAACAGTGCAGCACTCCCCTAAATACTGTCAGAGAGTCAATACTAAGAGAATGCTGCACTGTTAGACATAGTAATGAGGGGAGCTGCACTATCAGAGGTTCAGTACTAAAGGTATGCTGCACTGTGAGGGTCAGTCATGCGGGAATTCTGCACTGCCAGAGGGTCAATAATGAAGAAGAGCTGCGCTGTCAATGTAATAGGGTCAGAACTGAATCAGTGCCTCATGATCAAAGGGTCAATACTGAGCCGGTGTCTCATTGTAAGGTGTTCAGAATTGAGTCAGTCCTGTGGTAGTGCAGCACTCTCAGAGGTTCAGTACTGAGGGAGAGCATCATTATCAGTGGGTCAGTACTGAGTGTTTGCCTTGTTTAAGTGGGTCACTTCTGAGGCAGTATGTCATTGTTGAATGCTCAGTCCAGAGTGAGTACTTTATTGTCAGATAGTTAATGTTGAGGCATTGGCACCTTCCCGGTCAGTATTGCGGTAATGCCTCATTGTAAGGAGGTCAGAATTGAGGGAGTGGCAGACATTTAGAGGGTCACTACTGAGGCAGTGCAGAACCGTCAGAGGGTCAGTACTTGAGGAGAACCCCATTATCAGAAAGTCAATACTCATGGAGTGTCACATTGTCAATGGTTCAGTACTGAGGAATCACCTCATCATCAGGGGGTCAGTCCTGAGGCAGTGCCTCATTGTCAGAAGGTCGGTGCTGAGGCAGTGCCACATTCTCAGAGGGTCAGTATTAAGGTTTAGAATTGAGGGAGTTCTATATGATTATGTCACTCGGACAATGAGGCACTCCCTCAGAAATGAGACTTTGACAATAAGGCACTCTCTCAGTTCTGATTCTCTGACAAGGAAGCACTCCCTCAGTGTTAACCCTCTAACAGCGCTTCAATACCTCAGTATGGACCCTCTGTCAATGAGGCACTCGCTGAGTACGGACCCTCTGATAGAGCTGCAATAGCTTACTACTGACCTTCTAATCATGTGCCCCCTATCCCATTTCTAAATCTATTACATTGAGGCACTGCCTCAGAACTGACCCACTGGCTATAAGGCAGTCCCTCAGTACTGACCCGCTGATCATGAGGCTGTCCCTCAGTAATGACCCTCTAAATGTGAGGCGCTCCCTTAATTCTGACCCCCTTCGGCACTACCTCTGTATTGACCAACTGATATAGAGGCACTGCCTCAGAATTGACTTGCTGACAGTGGAGCACTTGCTCAGGACAGACCCTCTGATAGAGTTGCAGGTTTGATATTAGGGCAGTGATGCACAGCGAGCAGGTCAGAATTAAGGGATTGCCGCACTGTCAGTGGACCAATATTATGGGAGTGCCACGCTGTCAGAGGGTCACAATTAATGGAGTGCTGCACTTTTGGTGAGTGAGTACTGAGGCAGTGCAGCACGGTAAAGGTTCAGTAATCAGACAATGCTTCATTTTCAGAGATTTCGCACAGAAGAAGTGCTTAATCAGAGAGTTATTTTTGAGGGAGTGCTGCATTGTCAGGGTTTCACACTGAGGGAGTATCACACAATCAGAGGTCCAATATTAAGGAAATAGTGCACTGTTGCAGGTTTGATATGAGGGAGTTTTGCACTGGCAGAGGGTTAATGATGTGGGAATTCTGAAATATCACAGAATCAGTCCTGAGAGAGTACTGCACGTTCAGAGCGTTAGTACTGATGGTGCTGTAATGTCAGAAGATTGATATCAAGGGAACGTTGCACTGCCGAAGGATCAGTAGTGCAGTACTGTCAGAAGGCCAACATTGAGGGAGTTCTGCAGTGTCAATGGGTCAATATTACGGGATTGCTACACTATCAGCGTATCAATGTCAGACGGTCAGCACTGAGGGAGTGCTGCACTGTTGAAGGGCTAATATTGAGTGTGTGCGACACTCGGAGGATCATTTTGTTGGAGTTCTGCACTGTCAACAGTTCAATTGTAAGGAAATGCCACACTGGCAGTGGGTTAATATTAAGGGAGTGCTGAAACTGTCAGTGGGTTGATGCTAAGGGTGTGCAACACTGTCGGAGGAAGTGATGTACTATCAGAGTGTCATCACGAAGGGAGTTCCACACTGACAGAGGGTTAATATTAAGGGTGTACTGCAGTGTCACTATTGGTGGTGTGCTGCACGGGGTGTCAGTACTGAGGGAAAGCTCCATTGTTGGAGGATCAGTACTGAGGGTGTGCTGGACTGTCACAGGGCCAACATTAAGAGGGTGCTGTGCTGTCTGAATGTCAATATTAAAGGAGCACTGCACCATCAGAGCGACCGCACTGAGGGAGTGCAGCTGCTGCGAAGATCACTACAAAGGATATGGCATACTGTGAGAGGTCCATTTTGTGGGGATTGATGAACTGAGGTGACCCCCCACTTAGTGCTGACCCACCTTAGTGCTGACCTCCCTCAGTGCAGCACTCGCTCACTGCTGACCCCGCTCAGTGCTGTCCATCCTCAGTGCGCCACTTCCTCAAAACTGACCCACGCAGTGCGCCACTTCCTCAATACTGACCCTCGGACAGTCTCACAGCACTGACCCTCCAACAGTGCACTACACCCTCACAGCTGACTCCCCTCAGTGAAGCACTCCCTCAGTGCTGACACCCCTCAATACAGCAACGCCTCAGTGCTGACCACGCTCAGCGCAGCCCTCCCTCAGTACTTACCCCATCACTGCTGACCTCCCTTCAGTGCTGGACGCCCTCATTGGAGCACTCGCTCTGTGCTGACCCCCTTCAGCGCTGACACCTCTCAGTGCTGACCCCACTCTGTGCAGCACTCCCTCAGTGTTGACTCCACTCTGTGCAGCACTCCCTCAGTACATACCCCGTCAGTGCTGACCTCCTTTCAGTGCTCGCCGCCCGAAGTGCTACAGTCCGTCAGGGCTGACCCGCTTCAGTGCTGACCCCGCTCAGGGCAGCACTCGCTCAGTGCAGCACTCCCTCAGTGCTGACCCCCCCGCAGTGCAGCACTCCCTCAGTGCGGCCCCCATTCAATGCTGACCCCTCCTCAGTGATGACCAACTTCAGTGCAGCACTCCCACAGTGCAGCATTCCCTCAGTGATAGCATTCCCTCAGTGATGACACCCCTCAGTGCAGCACTCCCTCAGTGCTGAATCTCCTCACTGAAGCACTCCTTCAGTGCTGATAACCTCAGTGCAGCACTCCCTCAGTGCATCACTCCCTCAGTGCTGACATCCTCAGTGCAGCATATCCTGACATCTGACATCCCACAGTGAAGCACTCCCTCAGTGATGACCCGACGCAGAGCAGCAGTCCCTCAGTGCAGCATTCCCTCAGTACTGACACCTTCAGTGCTGACCACCTTCAGTGCTGACCCCACCTCAGTGCAGAACTCCCTCAGTGCTGACCCCCGCTCAGTGCAGCACTCCCTCAGTGCTGACTCCCCTCAGTATTCCTCATTACTGACTTTCAGACATTCTCACAGCACTGGCCCTCCAACAGTGCCATGCACCCTCACGGCTGTCACCACTCAGTGAAGCTCTCCCTCAGTGCTGACGCCCCTCAGTGCAGCACTGCCTCAGTGCTAACCTCCCATCAGTGCAGCACTCGCACAGTGCAGCACTCCCTCAGTGCTGACGTCGCCTCAGTGCTGACGACCCCACAGTGTTGACACCCCCACAGTGCTGCACTCCATCAGTACTCACCCCGTGAGTGGTGACCTCCCTTCAGTGCTGGCCGGATCCAGTGCAGCACTCCCTCACTGCTGAACCCCCTCTGCACAACACTCCCTCAGTGCACCACGTCCTCACTGCTGACCTCCCTTCAGTGCTGACCTCCCTTCAGTGCGGACCTCCCTTCAGTGCTGACCACCTTCAATGCTGACACTTCTCAGTGCTGACTGCACTCTGTCCAGCAATACCTCAGTGCTGACCCCACTCAGTGCTGACCCCTCTCAGTGCAGCACTCCCTCAGTACAGCACCCTCTCAGAGCAGCACTCCCGCAGTGCAGCACTCCATCAGTGCAGAACTCTGTTAGAACTTACCTCCCCTCAGTGCTAACTCCTCTCTGTGCTGACCCCACTCTCTGCAACACTACCTCAGTGCTGACTCCCCTCTGTGCAGCAGTCACTCAGTGCTGACACCCTCATTGCTTACCGCTCTCAGTCCTGACACCCCTCAGTGCTGACCCAACTTCAGAGATCATCCCCTTCAGTGCACTCCCACAGTGCAGCATTCCCCCACTGCTGACCCCCTTGAGTGCAGACATCCCTCAGTGCTCACACCCCTCAGTGCTTACACTCCTCAGTACAGCACTCCCTCAGTGCTGACACCCTCAGTGCTGACACCATCAGTGCAGCACTCCCTCAGTGCTGATGCCCCTCACTGCAGCACTTCCTCTGTACTGAGGCCCCCACAGAGCAGCACTCCCTCAGTACTCATCCTGTCAGTGCTGACCTCCCTTCAGTGCTGGCCGACTTCAGTGCAGCACTCCCTCAGTGCTGATCCCCCTGTGTACAGCATTCCCTCAGTGCACAACTTCCTCACTACTGACTCTCTCAGTGTTAACCTCCCTTCAGTTCTGACCACCTTCAGTGCTGACCCTTCTTAGTGCAGACCACACTCTGTCCAGCACTCCCCCATTGCAGCCCTCCCTCAGTGCAGCACTCCCTTGGTGATGACCCCATTCAGTTCTGAGCCGCCTCAGTGCAGCTCTCCCTCAGTACAGCAATCCCTCAGTACTCACCCCGTCAGTGCTGACCTCCCTTCATTGCTGGCCGGCTTCAGTTCAGCACTCCTTTAGTGCTGACTCCGCTCTGTGCAGTACTCCCTCAGTGCTGACCCTCTTTAGTGCTAACCCCCTCAGTGCTGGTCCCCAACTCTGTGCTGCACCCCACTCAGTGAAGCACTCCCTCAGTGCTGACCTCCCGCAGTGCAGCAGCCCCTCAAAGCAGCACTCCGTCAGTGTTGATCCACATCTGTGAAACACTCCTTCAGTGCTGACTCCCCTCTGTGCAGCACTCCCTCTGTGCAGCTCCAGCTCAGTGCAGCACTCCCTCCGTGCAGAACTCTCTCAGTGCTGACCCCACTCAGTGCTGAACCCCGTCAGTGCCACACTTCCTCAGTGCTGACCTCTCTCACTGCTGACCTCCCACAGTGATGACCTCCCGCAGTGCTGACATCCCTGTGTACTGACCCTCTTCAGTGTTGACCTCCATCAGTGCTGACACCCTTCAGTGCAGCACTCTCTCAGTGCTGATCCCGCTCTGTGCAGCACTCCCTCAGTGCTGACCGCACTCAGTGCTGACCCCCCTCAGTGCTGACCCTCTCAGTGCTGACCCCAAACTGTGCAGCACTACCTCAGTGCTGCCCCGACTCCGTGATGCAACCCTCTCAGTGCAGCACTCCATCAGTGCAGCAATCCCTCAGTGCTGAACCCGCTCTGCGCAGCACTCCCTCAGTGCTAACCCCCTCAGTGCTGGCGCCCCCCTCAGTGCTAACCCCACTGTGATCTCCTCCCTTCAGTGCTGGCCGCCCTCAGTGCAGCACTTGATCACTACTGACCCGGTCAGCGCTGACATCCCTTCAGTGCTGACCACTTTCAATGCTAACCCCTCCAAGTGCTGAACCCACTCTGTCCAGTACTACCTCAGTGCTGGCCCCTTTCAGTGCAGCCCTCCCTCAGTGCAGCCCTCCCTCAGTGCCTCAGTGCCGCCCTCAGCCCTCCCTCACTCTCTTGGTGATGACACCCTGAGTGCTGAGACGCCTCAGTGCATCACTCCCTCACTGCAGCACACCTTCATTGCAGCACTCCCTCTTTGCTGATGCCCCCTCAGTGCAGCAATCCATCAGTGCAGCACTCCCTCAGTATAGCTCTCCCTCAGGAATGACCCAATCAATGCTGACCCCCTTCAGTGCAGCAACTCCATCAGTGCAGCACTCCTTCAGTGCAGCACTCCCTCAGTGCAGCCCTCCCTCAGTGCCGCCCTCCCTCGGTGCCGCCCTCCGTCAGTGCCGCCCTGCCTCAGTGCAGCATTCCCTCAGTGCTGACATCCCTCAGACAGTCTCACAGCACTGTCCCTCAAAACAGGGCAATGCACGCTCACAGCTGACACCCCACAGTGAAGCACTCTCTCAGTGATGACCCCATACAGAGCAGCACTCCCTCAGTGCAGCATTCCCTCACTACTGATCCCTTCAGTGCTGACCTCCCTTCAGTGCTGACCTCCCTTCAGTGCTGACACCCATCAGTGCTGACACCCCTCAGAGGCCCACTCCCTCAGTGCTGTCGCTCCCTCAGTGCTGCACTCCCTCAGTGAAGCACTTCGCCAGTGCAGAACTCCCTTAGTGATGACCCGACTCTGCAGTACTCTATCAGTGCTGACACCTCTCAGTGCACCACTTCCTAAATACTGACACTCGGACAGTCTCACAGCACTAATCCTCCAACAGTTTCGTACTGCCTCACGGCTGACACCCCTCAGTGAAGCCCTCCCTTCAGTGCTGACACCACCCCTCAGTGCTGACCACCTCTCAGGTCTGACCCCACCACACAAGTGCAGCACTTCCTTAATGCAGCACCCCTTCAGTGGTGGACCCCCCACAGTGCTGGACCGCCCACAGTGATGGACCTCCCACAGTGCAGCACTCCTTCAGTGCTAACCTCCCTTCAGTGCTGTTTGCCCTCAGTCCAGCACTCACTCATTGTTGACCCCGCTCCTTGCAGCACTCCCTCAGTGCTGACCCTCTTCAGTGTTTAAGACCCTCAGTGCTGGACCCGTTTCAGTTGTGACCCCCCAACTCAGTAATGACCCCGCTCAGTGCAGCAACTCCCTCAGTACTCACCCCGTCAGTGCTGACCTCCTTTCAGTGCTGGCCGACTTCAGTGCAGCACTCCTTCAGTGCTGATCCCCCTGTGTACAGCACTCCCTCAGTGAACAACTTCCTCACTACTGACCCTCTCACTGCTAACCTCGCTTCAGTTCTGACCACCTTCAGTGCTGACCCCTCTTAGTGCAGACCCTACTCTGTCCAGCACTCCCTCAGTGCGGCCGTCCCTCAGTGCAGCACTCCTTTGGTAATGACCCCACTCAGTTCTGAGCCGCCTCAGTGAAGCACTCCCTCAGTGCAGCACTCCCTCAGTGCTAACCTCCCTTCAGTGCTGGTCGCCCTCAATGCAGCACTCCCTCAGTGCTAACCCCCTGCTGTGCAGCCGCTCCTCAGAGCAACACTTCCTCAGTGCAGGCACTCAGTGCTGAAGCTCCCTCAGTGCAGCACACCCTCGGTGTTGATCCACATCTGTCCAGCGCTGCCTCAGTGCTGACCCCACTCCGTGCTGACCCCCCTCAGTGCTGATCCCCCTCAGTGCAGCAACTCCCTTAGTGCAGCACTCCCTCAGTGCCGCACTCCCTCAGTGCCACCCTGCCTCAGTGTAGCATTCCCTCAGTGCTGACATCCCTCAGACAGTCTCACAGCACTGACCCTCTCACAGACCCTCACAGCTGACACCCCACAGTGAAGCACTCCCTCTGTGTTGACCCCACTCAGAGCAGCACTCCCTCAGTGCAACATTCCCTCAGTACTGATCCCTTCAGTGCTGACCTCCATTCAGTGCTGACCTCGCTTCAGTGCTGACTCCCATCAGTGCTGACACCCCTCAGTGCAGCACTCCCTCAGTGCAGCACACCCTCAGTGCTCATTCCCTTCAGTGCTGTTCGCCCTCAGTGCAGTACTCCCTCAGTGCTGACCTCCCTTCAGAGCTGGCCGGTTCAATGCAGCACTCCCTCAGTGCTGACCCGCTTCAGTAATAACCCCCTCAGTGCTGCCCCGCTCCCCTCAGTGCTGGAACCCCCCGTCAGTGAAGCACTCCCTCAGTGCAGCACTCCCTCAGTGCTAACCTCCCTTCTGTGCTGGCCACCCTCAATGCTGCACTCCCTAAGTGCTGACCCCACTGAGTGCCACAGCGTCTCAGTGCTGACACCGGTCTGCGCAAATCTCTCTCAATGCTGACCCCCCTCACTGCTGACCTCCCTTCAGTGCTGGCCGGCTTCAGTGCTGAACTCCCTCTGTACGGCACTCCCTCAGTGCACCACTTCCTCACCACTGACTCTGTCAGTGCTGACTTCTCTTCAGAGCTGACCTTTCTTCAGTGCTGACCACTTCATTGTTGACCTCTCGAACTGCTGACCCCACTTTGTCCAGCACTACCTCAATGCTGACCGCCCCCCGCTCTGTGCTGCACGCCCTCAGTGCAGCCGTCCTTCAGTGCTGTACTCCTTCAGTGCAGCACTCCCTTGGTGATGAGCCCCTCAGTACTGAGCAGCCCTCCCTTAGTGCAGCCCTCCCTCAGTGCAGCCCTCCCTCAGTGCAGCTCTCCCTCATTGCAGCACTACCTCAGTGCTGACGCCCCCTCACTGCTGACGCGCCCTCACTGCAGCAATCCCTCAGTGTTGCACTCCCTCACTACTGACTCATTCAGTGCTGACCTCCCTTCAGTGCTGGCCGGCCTCTGTACAGCACTGCATCAGTGCTGATCCCTCTGTACAGCACTCCCTCAGTGCTGACACCCCTCAGTGTAGCACTCTTTCAGTGTAGTACTCCCTCAGGACTGACCCCATTAGAGCTGACCACCCTTGAGTGCTGACCACCTTCAGTGCTGACGCTTCTGAGTGCTGACCCCATTCTGTACAGCACTACTTCAGGGCTGACCACCCTCTCTGCAACACTCCCTCAGTGCTGACCCCCTCAATGCTGACCCTCCTCAGTGCTGACCCGCCTCAGTGCTGACCCCTCTCAGTGCAGCACTCCCTCAGTTCTGTCCCCGACAGTGCTGACTTCCCTTAAGTGCTGACTTCCCTTCAGTGTTGACCGCCCTCGGTGTGCCACTTCCTCAATACTGACCTTCGGACAGTCTTACAGCAGTTCTCTCCAACCGTCCAATGCACCCTCGCATCTGACATCCCACAGTGAAGCAATCCCTCAGTGATGACCCCACACAGAGCAGCACTCCCTCAGTACAGCATTCCCTCAGTACTGGTCCCTTCAGTGCTGACCTCCCTTCAGTGCTGACCCCCATCAGTGCTGATACCCCTCAGTGCAGCACTCCATCAGTGCAGGACTCCCTTGGCGCCGAACCCCTCTCAGTGGATGACTCCCTCAGTGCTGTCGCTCCCTCAGTGCTGCACTCCCTCAGTGCAGCACTTCGCCAGTGCCGAACTCCCTTAGTGATGACCACACTCTGCAGTACTCCATCAGCGCTGACCCCTCTCGGTGCCCCACTTCCTCAATACTGACCCTCGGACAGTCTCACAGCACTAACCCTCCAACAGTGTCGGACTCCCTCACGGCTGACACCCCTCAGTGAAGCTCTTCCTTCAGTGCTGACACCACCCATCAGTGCTGACCAACTCTCAGGCTGACCCGAACCCACAAGTGCAGCACTCCCTCAGTGCAGCACTCCCTCAGTGCTGATCCTCTTCAGTGCTGACCCCTCTCAGTGCAACACTCCCTCAGTGCTGACCCACCACTGTGCAGCACTCCCTCAGTATCGAACCGTCAGTGCTGACCTCCCTTCAGTGCGAGCCGCCCTCAGTGCTGCACTCCC
>NW_025970406.1:0-12250 GCF_021869965.1 Rhincodon typus | reverse complement strand
ATACAGTTCTGATTGTCACCCACAGTGTACTGAGTTCACTTCCTGAATAAGGTCATTATTCTTTTGCTGTGAAGGCAGCTTTCCCTTTGATGCACCCTGCAATGAAACTTTCTTTAAAGTTCATGCCAATGTATAGTTCACTACATCTTTGCACAAGAATTCCGATAATATCACAATGGCACAGCTCCAACATGCTGTGCTACAGATTGGTACAGAGTGGATTTATGCCTACAGTTCCCCAATTTCTACCATGCCACAGAGAAGTACACAGTCGGAGGCATATGTTTCTCTGTGGGATGGAAGGTGGAAAATCAGAAGCAGAGTCATCATAGATCACTTTCATGCACTTTCTAGCAAATGGCTAATGAATAGCATTAGCTCAGGCTTGGAGATGGCTCTGACTGTCCTTTGTGAAAAAAAACAGGATTTGTTCATAAGCGCATTGAAAATTCGAACAGGAGTAGGCCGTTCAGTCCTTTTGAATCTGCTCCACCATTCAATTATATTTGATCCTTTATCGCTACGACTCCATTCTGCATTAACTCCATATCTCTTGACATCCTTATCTAAAATTTTAAATAAATTCAACTACAGAGCATATGTGGGTCTCTGGGGTAGACAGTTCCAAAGATTCACATCCCTCTCATTTGTACTGTGTCTGTTTACAGTTTTTTGTAATGTACCACAATCAGAATCAACAGCAACAATTCATCAATGTTTTTTGTCAGCACCTTGCAACCCATGGCCTCTACCACTGAGAAGGACAAGGGGAGCAGATGCATGACACAACCACTTCCTGCAAACCCCCATCCATTGTGGGACCATGCCACAATTCCTTCAGTGGGTCAAAATGCTGAACTACTTCTTAATGATAGCCCTTTGGGTGTACCTTCATCACAAGGACTGTGATAAATCAAGAGGGAGCTTACCATGACCCTTTCAAAGGCAAATGAGAATGGGTAATAAATGCTGGCCTAACCAATGATGTTCCTATGAACAAATGTTTAACAATTATAGAATCCCTACAGTGTGGAAACAGGCCATTCGGCTCACACTGACCTTCCAAAGAGCATCCCACTCTATCCCTGGAACCCTGCATTTGCCATAGCTAATCCACCTAGCCTGTACATGCCCAGGCACCATGTGCAATTTGGCATGGCCTAATCCACCTAACCTGCATGCCTTTGGACTGGGAGGAAACTGGAGCATCCAGCAGAAACCCTCACAGAGGCAGGGAGAACGTGCAAACTCCACATAGACAGTCACCCTAGGGTGGGATCAAACCCAAGTCCTTGGAGCTGTGAGGCAGCAGTGCTAACCCCTGGGCCACTGTGCCACCCTAGTTATCAAGCCTTTGGATTGTGCACCTCAGTTGGCATTACTTCATGTTTAAGCTTGGATGTCAATGCCATGTTGCTGGCATCTCAGGTGATAATAACCATTGCAAAATTGGCAGCTGATGCCTCTCTCTGGCCCCAACATCTTTTAGCCATGAAGTCTTTCCCTGGGTGGAGAGAAGTATTGTGCTCTACCATCCCATTCCATGCATTATTTGTCATAGTTGTGACCAGGGAAGGTGGATGGGTTACAATTTTGCCTTTATAGCTGAAAAATAAACATTTCCCAGGGTGAAGAAAGTATGTTGATGAGGATTTAAAGCCCCTTGCAGAATCTGCTGGATTATCAATGAATTGAAGTCAGTGTGAGGGAGATCATATAAGTCCTGTTTATGTTGCTCTCCACTATATTTTCCTTGTCGTGCTTCAGAGTCATAGAGTCATAGAGATCTGAAGCACAAAAAAAGGCCCTTTTGACCCATTGAGTTTACATCAGTCAAAAATTACCACCTAATTATTCTCATTCAATTTTCTAGCACATCGTCCATAGCCTCATATGCCTTGGCATGGCAAGTGTACATCTAAATACTTCTTAATTGTTGTGAGGGTTTCTTCCTCTATAACCCTACAAGCAGTGGGTTCCAGATTTCCATCACCCTCTGAGTAAAAAAAAAATCCTCATATCCCTTCTAAACCCTTGCCTTAAATCTATCCCCTTTGTTATTTATCCTTCCACCAAGGGGAAAATTTTCTTCCTGTCTATCTTGTCTATGCCCCTCATAATTTCACACGTCTCAATCATATTCCCCTTCAGTCTGCTCTGCTTCAATCTCTCTTCATAACTGAAACTCTCCAGTCCAAGCAACACCCTGATAAATTTCCGCTACACCTGCTCCAGTACAATCATATCCCTTTTATAATGTGGATCCAGAACTGTACACAGTACTCTAGCTGTGGCCCAACTAATGTTTTATACAATTCCAGCATTAAGTCTCTGCTCTTAAACTCTATGCTTTGGCTAATAAAGACCAGTATCCCATATACCTTCTTAACCACTTTATCTATCTGTCCCACTGCCTTAAGGGATCAGTGTTTATGCACACCAAAGATCTTTCTGATCCTCGGTGCTTCCCAGGGTCTGACCATTCATCTTGTTTGTCCTGTCCAAGTGCATCTCCTCACATTTATCCAGTTTTGGAAAGGAAATGTTTAATCTACAGGGAATAAGGGTGAAAATCTAGCTTTGTTATATCTCAGTCCTATCTGATTTCCCAGTTGGACCCCTCCATTCCCCTTTATCCTTTTATTAAATAAAACCTAGCTGTGAGAGTGAGAGGTTGTGATACTGGTGATAGCTATTGATTCACTTCTAATGATTTACATTTTTATTATTTGGCATCATGCTGCTGTCTGGGCTGTTGCTCCAGGGTTTTATCTATCTCTTTCTGACTTGTACCAGGAGCAGTAGGAGTAGATATGTAACTGGTAAACACATGTAGCTCGTGGGTGCTTTTCTTATGTTCTCTTGCTCCAACTTCAAGGAAACTGGGATGTCTGCATGTCCGTAGAGAGTTTGCAATGCAATGCAGGGAGACAATCCTAGAGATTAATCCTATTTCAAGGCAATCTGCTTAAGAATGGAGATCTGTTGCCCAGATGAGGCAAGAGCTTATGATTTGGGGAGGGCACCACTTCTTGCCCATAATTTGCTTTCTGAGGGACAAAGAGAAATTTTGCCTCTTACAAGACAATGTGGAGAAAGAACAGAAATTAAAGCAGGGGTAATTTTCTCAATCCTTGTCTCACCTGTGGAGTGAATCTGTTGTAGGACCAACCTGTTAATATTTACTCATCTAAGTGTGGACCTGATCTTACTAAATGGTGGCATTGGTGACCACACCTCACGAACCAGGGGCGAGGCAAGGAATAGCTGTTTATGAATGTTGTGGACAAGATGGGCTGAAGGGCCTATTTCTATGCTGTAGTTCTCTATGAAGGTAAATTCAGCGACAGTACAGAACTAGAGATGTTGGACAAAGCCAGCTGTATAGTCCAGCTACAGGAGAGGGGTAAAAGACTGGAAAGCAGCCCTATGCCAGAACAATGCAGCGCACGGGCAATGGATTATGGAGAGGGAAGCCTTTTGCAACCCTGACAAAGCATGGAAACAGCCAACCAAAAGGGAACACAGCAAGCTGGAAAAAAATCAATGGCCCACAGTGATTATTAGATTACTTTAGATCAGAGGTCTTTTACGCACAGGAAAGGAAGATTCCACAGTGCTGAGAAAGGGCAGGAAAGCAAATGTTTTGTTTGCCACAGCCCACAAGACAAATACATTAGAAGATGAAAAATGCCTTCCCTTTACCAGTCCCTGTAGCCATATGTAGGGCAGCTTAGGGCAGCTAATGGTTATATTTTCTAATCAACCTATTCAGCAATGTTATGCCACATCTCTGGAACAGAACCCAGGTCACCTGGCTCACAGGCAGGGCACTATGGTACCACAAGACCTTTTGGGGGAAATTTTTTTTTTAATCAACCTCTCCAGATGCGTTAGGACATACCTCTGGAGCAAATGGGACTTTAACATGGGCCTTCTGGCCCAAAGGCAGGGATACTGCCACAGTGCCACAAGAACTCTTGGGAAAAATATGGATTCTTCTATAAACAAATTGTATCACCTGGTGGATAACTGCCAGTGTGGAACTTTGAGGGTTGATCTCATAGAGAACTACAATATAGTTATTGGGTGAATCTCTACAGAAATATTTAAAGTCTAAAGAAGATCTTACATTATCTGACGCAATGCAGTTTTCCAGGGAAGCTGAATTTCACAAACAAACCAGTATTTTTAATCCATGGGGCCAGATAACTGACTCCAACTCAATCCAGTTTATTATTAAAGGGCTGCCAATGTGTCAGTAATTCATCTGCTGCTATGGAAAGACAATGGCACTCCTGTTTCTTCTTATTCAAAATTGTAAAATGAAACTTCCACATCAGTGCTGACCCTTCCCAGTACCCATACTGATGTGTTCTGTATATATCATAAGAAATAAAATTTTCAGGTGTTTTGCAGAAGCAGCAGAATTCTATTTCTAGCCTGAAAGTTTAAAGGCTGAGTGTTTCAGCTTACAACTGTTCAAGAAGAGCTAATAGGCATGAAGATCCATTTTTCTTTGGTGAGATTGTAGACTTACAAGTTGATTTCCTTCAGGCTCACCACCACCTTCTCAAGAGCAACCAAAAATGGGCAATAAATGTTGGCTCAGATAACAACTCCCTGTGAAATGATATTTTTAAAAATGCAAATATCATAGTTAATAGCAAGAAAACTAATTTTAAATTGAACCCAGGCTCGAGCATATCCATTCTTTCAGATTCAGCGCCATGGGTGAAGCCTTAATTTCTCCAAGTGTCTTCTATCAAGTTTCAAGGTGCAGGAAGAATCACAATAAGAGTTTGAGGGCAGATGCAACCTCGCCTTCACTGAAGCAAAAGAATGATTATTGATATCTTTCATGTCATTCCCAAACAGCTTCATCCTTTATTAAACAGCACTGCAACTGTAGCTTTGAATTTTTTTAAATCACTGGCTGCAGCAGAAATTGCAGTTGGCTTACCTAGTAAGCCAGTCTCTATCAATGAAATACCATCTTCAGGACAACATGAAACATAGAAATATGGAAAAAGGAATGGGCAATTTGTTAATTCGGACCTTCAAGCCATTCCATTTGATCGTTGCTAATCGTCTATTTCAATAACCTGTTCCACTTCCCATATTCTTCAGTCTCTTTACCCCTAAGAACTATATCTATCATCTTTTTGAGAATATTCAATGTTTTGACCTCAACCGCTTACTGTAGCAGAAAATTCCACAGGCTTATCAATCTCTGGGTAAAGAAATATCTCCATAACTCTGTCCTAAATGGCCTACTCCATATCCTTAGACTGTGACCCCGATTCTGGACTCCTCCGTCACTGGAAACCTCCTTCCTGCACCTGTCCTGTCTAATTCTGTTAGGATTTCCTAGGTTTCTGTGAGATTCATAGTCATAGTGTCCTACAGCATGGAGACAGGCCCTTTGGCCCAAACTGGTCCACGGTGATAAAATGTCATTCCATGCTAACCCCATTTCCCTGCACTTGGCCCATATCCTTCTAAACCTTTCCTATCCAGTGACTGGTATATGAGGACATACAGGTCGGGTTGCACCTCCCCATTTTCCAAACCATCTCCATTTAGATGATAATGTCCCTGCCTATTTTTGCTACCAAAGTGAACAACATCACATTTATCCACATTATAATGCATCTGCCACATGTTTGCCCACTTACTTAACTTGTCCAAATCAGACTGAAGCTTCTCTGCATCTTCCTCACAGCTCACCCTCTCACCCAGTCTTATGTCATCTGCAAACTTGAAAGGTTCCTCATCCAAATCATTAATATTTACTGTGAATAGCTGGGGTCCAAGCACTGATCCCTGATGTACCCAAATAGTCATTCCCTGTGACTTGGAAAAACACCTATTTATTCTTATTTTTTGTTTCCTGTCTGCAAACCAGTTCTCAGTCCATTTCAATACACAACCTCCTATCCCATGTGCTTTAATTTTATATGCTAATTTTTTACTTGGGACCTTATCAAAAGTTTTCTGAAAATCCAACTAAATTACATCCACTGGCTTCCCCTTATCCACTCTACTGGTTATATCCTCAAAACATTCCAGCAGATTTGTCAAGCATGACTTTCTCTTTGTAAATCCATGCTGACTCTCTCTTATCTTGTCATCATCTTCCAAGTGCTCTGCCATTATACCTTTTATAATGGAGTCTAGCATTTTTCCTACTATCAATGGCAAGCTAACCGGTCTATAATTCATTGTTTTCTATCTGTCTGCCTTCCTTAATACTGGTATTACATTGGCTACCCTCTAATCCTTAGGAACTGTTCCAGTGTTTATAGAATTTTGGAAGCTGACCACAAGCACATCTGCTATTTCTAGGGCCACATCCTTATGTACTCTGGGATGAAGGTTATCAGGCCCTAAGAATTTATCTTCATTTAATCCTGTTAATTTGATCAACACCATTTGCTTACTAATATTAATTTCTTTCAATTTCTCCTTCTCATTAAGCCATTTGACCATCCATATTTTGGGGATAACAAGGTGTAGAGCTGGACGAACACAGCAGGCCAAGCAGCATCAGAGGAGCAGGAAAGCTGACGTTTCGGGTCTAGACCCTTCTTCAGAAAATCTGAAGAAGGGTCTAGACCCGAAACGTCAGCTTTCCTGCTCCTCTGATGCTGCTTGGCCTGCTGCGTTCATCCAGCTCCACACCTTGTTATCTCAGATTCTCCAGCATCGGCAGTTCCTACTATCTCCATGGATGGAAGGTTGGCTTCCGTGATGGTCTAGGCTGTGCACACCACCTTCTGTAGTTTCTTACTGTCCTGGGCAGAGCAGTTGCCATACCAGGCCATTATGCACCCGGACAGTATGTTTTCAAAGGTGCATCTGTAGAAGGTGGTGAGGGTCCTTATGGACATGGCAAATTTCATGAGCTGCCTGAGGAAGAAGAGGCGTTGTTGTACCTTCTTCACTGTCACATCTACGTGGGAAATCCAGGACAGGTTGTCAGTTATCGTCACTCGAAGGAACTTGATGCTCTCCACCCTCTCAACGTCAGTTCCATTGATGTAGATGGGGGCGTGTTCTCCTCCTTTCTTTCTGAAGTCGATGATCGGTTCTTTAGTTTTGCCAACATTGAGAGACAGATTGTTTTCATTGCACCACGTCACCAAGCCCTCGATCTCCCTTCTGAGGTTTGACTTGTCATTGTTAGATATCTGTCCCACTACGTTGGTATTGTCAGCGAACTTGTAGATGGTGTTCATTTGGAATTTGGTAGTGCAGCCATAGATGTACAGGGAGGGGGCTGAGGGCGCATCCTTGAGGGTTATTGTGGATGAAGTGCAGTTACCTATCCAAAAGGATTGCAGTCTGTGGGTCAGAAAGTGGGGATCCAGCTGCAGAGGGTGGAGCTGAGACTAAGGTCACAGAGTTTTGAGATGAGTCTGGAGGGGATAATGGTGTTGAAGGTGGAGCTGTAGTCAATGAGCAGGAGTCTGACATGGGTGTCTTTGTTGTCCAGATGTTCCAGGGATGAGTACAGGGCTAGGGATATAGCATCCCCTGTGGCCCTGTTATGTCGGTAGGCCAACAATAGGGGATGGAGGCAGGTAGAGAGACTAGAGTTGATGTGGGCCATGACCAGCCTCTCAAAGCACTCCATGATTATTGAAGTCAAAGCTATTGAACGGTAGTCATTAAGGCACATTGCATGTGTTTTCCTGGGTACAGGGATGATGTTGGTCTTCTTGAAGCAGGTGGGGACAGGTTGAAGGTGTCAGTGAATACCTCCACCAGTTGGTCCGCATGGGATATGAGCACAGGGACACCGTCCAGGCCCATCACTTTCATAGATCATAGAATAGAATCCCTACAGTGTGGAAACAGGCCCTTCGGCCCAACAAGCCCACACTGACCTTCAGAGCAACCCACCCAGACCCATCCCCCTATAACCCTATAACCCACCTAATCTACACATCCCTGAACACTACGGGCAACTTAGCATGGCCAATCCACCCTAACCTGCACATCTTTGGACTATGGGAGGAAACCAGAGCACCCGGAGGAAACCCACGTAGACACGGGGAGAATGTGCAAACTCCACACAGTCAGTCACCCGAGGGTGGAATTGAACCTGCGTCCCTGGCGCTGTGAGGCAGCAGTGCTAACCAATGAGCCACCGTTTTTTTAAAATATTTTATTGAATTCAAATTCCACCATCTGCTGTGACAGGATTCAAACCCAGGTCCCCAGGACATTACCTATGTCTCTGGATTAACAGTCTAGCAATAATACCACTAGGCCATCGCCTCCCCTTTTCCTTGGGTCAACTCCCAGGGAGACCAATCTGATTTCTGAAGCAGTGACAGGGGGAGCAGGTGTGTCCAGGGCTGTGGGGCAGGCATTGCCACGCTGGTGGTATTCTGTTCAAACTGAGATTAGAAAGTATTGAGTGTGTAGGGAGGGATGTGTCATTATCCGCTATCTTACACGGTTTCATTTTGTATCCCGTAATGTCGTTTAGGCCTTGCCAAAGACGGCAGGAGTCTGTTTGGGAGGTCTGAGTCTCGAACTTGGTCCGGTAGTGCATTCTTGGCCTCCCTGATGGCTTTGCGGAGGTCATACTCATATCTGGATTTTCTGTATTGGTCTGGGTCACCCGTCTTGAATGCTGCACGTCTGGTCGTCAATAGGGAGTGGATTTCCTGGTTCATCCAAAGTTTATGGTTGGAGAACACTCAGATTGACTTCTTTAATACACAGTCTCCCACACGTTTGCTAGTGAAGTCCGTGACGGTGGTGGCGTACCTGTCTTAAGTTTTCCACTGAACACTTGAACACAGTACAGTCCACCGACTCCCGAAGTCCCAGAGACTGTCTTTCGCTGCCTTGGATCAGCATTGTACTTCCTTTTGTGAAGGGTCCTCCCATTTCAGCTTCTGCTTGTAAGCTGCAAGGAGGGACCCAGCGCTGTGATTGGATTTTCCAAAGTGTTGGTGGGGATGGAGCAATAGGCATCTTTGATGGTTGTGTAGCAGTGGTCCAGGATGTTTGGTCCCCTGGTGGGACAGGAAATGTGTTGGTGGTACTGTGGCAGCACCCTCAAGGTTGACTTGGTTGAAGTCGCCAGCCACAATGAATAGGGCCTCAGGGAATTTCCTCTCTAGAGTGTTTGTAGTGGTGTAAATCACATCTAGGGCATTCTTCAAATCCGTATGGGGTGGTATGTACACTGCAGTCAGGCTGGGGGAGGTGAACTTTTGTGATAGGTAGTAGGGACAATATTTTACTGTTAAATATTCTAGGTCCGGGGCTTGCCAGGGTCGCTATGTCCAAGCACCAGGAAGTGTTGGTCAGGAAGCCTGGGTATTATCCAGATTCTGTTGCATTGAACATGGACTGCTTCAGTATCTGAGGAGTCAAGAATCATGCTAAACACTGTGCAATCACTGAAGAACATCCCCATTTGTGACCTTATTGATTAGGGGAGGGTCATTGATGAAGCAACTGAAGATGGCTGAGCCAAGGACACTACCCTGGAGCTGACCTTCTATAACAACAACCACCTTCTGATGTACCAGGTATGACTCCAACCAGCAGAGAGTTTGCCCCCGATACCCATTGATTCCAGTTTTGCTAGGACTCCTTGATGCCACACTCGGTCGAATGCAGCCTTGATTTCAAGGGCTGTCACTCTCACCTCACCTCTGGAATTCAGCTCTTTTGTCCATGTTTGAACCAAGACTGTAATGAGGTCAGGAGCTGAGTGGCCCTGGCAGAACCCAAACTGGGCGTCACTGAGCAGGTGCTGCTTGATAGCACTGTTACTGACACCTTCCATCACTTTACTGATGATCGAGAGGAGACTGAAGGGGTGGTAATTGGCCGGGTTGGATTTGTCCTGCTTTTTGTGTACAGGATATACTTGGGCAATTTTCCACATTGTCGGGTAGATACCAGTGTTGTAACTGTACTGGAACAGCTTGGCTAGGGGAGCGGCAAGTTCTGAAGCACAAGTCTTCAGTACTATTGCAGGAATGTTGTCAGGGCCCATAGCTTTTGCAGTATCTAGTGTATCCAACCATTTCCTGAAATCACATGGGGTGAATCGAATTGGTTGAAGTTTGGTACCTGCAATAATTGGGACCTCAGGAAGAAGTCCAGATGGATCACTGGATCATCCAGGAAACAGAAATGGTTGGCAGACAAGAAACACAGGAATAAATGGGCCATTTCCCATGTGGTAGGCAGTGTCTAGTGGGGTAGCAGCGCCAGGACCCCAGCAATTCACTACATGGAATGAGCAGCCAAAGGATGTGGTAGAGGTGGGTACAATTACAACATGTAAAAGACATTTGGACAGGTACATGAATAGGAAATATTTTGAGGGATATGGGCCTGGTTCTGTTTGGGAAACCTGGTGGGCTGGATGAGTTGTAGAGTCATAGAATCATAAATAAATCTAGTCCTATTTGCCAACAGTTGGCCCATATCCCTGTAAACCCTTCCTATTCATACACCCATCCATAGGGCCATAAGGCACAGGAGCAGAACTTAGACCATTTAGCCCATCGAGTCTGCTCCACCATTTAATCAGGGCTGATAAATTTTTCAACCCCATTCTCCTGCTTCCTCCGCGTAACCGTTGATCCCCTTGATAATCAAGAACCTATCTATCTCAATCTTAAATGTACTCAATGACCTGACCTCCACAGCCTTCTGTGGCAGTGAATTCCATAGATTCACCACTCTCTGGCTGAAGAAGTTTCTCCTTACCTCCATTCTAAAAGGTCTTCCCTTTACTCTAAGGCTGTGGGTTGGGGGTAAGAACATGGGAGAAGGTGTCTTAAGCCCTAAAAATATTGAACTTGATATTGAGTCCAGAAGGCTGCAGGGTTCCAAGTGGAAGATGAGGTACTGTTCTATTGACTTGGCACTTCTGGCTGAAGATTGCTGCAACTGCTTCAGCCTTATCTTTTGCACTGATGTGCTGGGCCCTTCCATCATTGAGGATGGGGATATTTGTGGAACCTCCTCCTCCAGTGAGTTGTTTAATTGCCCACCACCATTCACGACTGGATGTGGCAGGACTGCAGAGCTTAGATCTGCTCGTTGGTTGGATTTTTTTAAATCTTGGGACAGAGTAGATTGAGAAGGCACATTATTGAGATGTAGAAAATGATGAGGGGCAGAGATAGGTATAGACAGGAATAAACTTTTCCACTTGGCTGAGGGATCAATGACCGGGGGCATAGGTTTAAGGTCAGGGCAGGAAGTTTAGAGCAAATGTGACGGAAAATATTCTCACTCAGAGGGTGGTGGGAATCTGGAACTCCACTGCCTGTTAGGGTGGTAGAAACAGAAACCCTTACCACACTGAAGAAGTATTTAACCTGTGATGCCAAGGTGTTCAAGGCCAAGTGCTGCAACTTTCATATTTTTATTACATTTCTGTTTCTTGAACCACAGTCCCCCTTTGTCAGAAGCATAAATACCATCGTTTTCCAAACCCTTCAGTTCTGATCCAGAGGATTTAGATGTGAAACATTAACTCTGTTTCTTTGTTTACAGATTCTGCCAGACTGCTGAGTTTCTCCAGCATTTCAGTTTTTATTGCAGAGACCCAGCACGTGCAGTGTCTTGCTTTTATTTGTGTGTATTGGAGAGTGCATTCTTCTTTACCCAGTCCAGTCAGTGTGCGTGTCTCTGGCTTTCTCTCCAGTCAGTGCAGGCATCTTTATTCCTCTCTCAACAGAGACTTTGTGTGGTGTAGTGATTGTAACAAGGTCAGCCAGCTGGACCTCATACAATATAAGTTCCCTGATTGGGGGCTGTTAATCTGGTCCAACTAGGGAGCCCTGGCTGACAGATATAAACAAGAGTGTTGAAGGCTCTGCTCACTCTGAGAAAGCTGGACCAGTGTCAAGGACCATGCATTTGTAAATAAAGGGTGATTTGGTGATGGGATACTGGGTTCTGTAGTGACAAAAGGAAAAATACACACCTGAAGAAATTTGCTCACAACAGTCATCTTTGAGGAGGGATATGCATTTCTGGCATCATGCCTTTATTCAAAAAGCTTGACTAGCTCAATTCTGCAGTTGAAGGCTGGGCCCAGTATGTGGAAAGAATGTGTTTTTATTTCTGGGCAAATGACATTGGTTAATTGAAAAGCAATGAGTAATTCTCCTGACAGCTTGTAGGCCCACAGTTTTTCCAGTAATTAGAATGAGAATGAGAATATCCTTTCTTGTCACATGTACCCAAGTGCAGG
>NW_025970405.1:0-12251 GCF_021869965.1 Rhincodon typus | reverse complement strand
ATCCCACCACCAAAGACATCTTTCCCTCCCCACCCTTATCTGCTTTCCGGAGGGACAACTCTCTCCGTGACTCCCTTGTCCGCTCCACACTCCCCTCCAGCTCCACCATACCCGGCACTTTTCCCTGCAACCGCAGGAAGTGCTACACCTGCCCCCATACCTCCTCCCTCACCCCCATCCCAGGCCCCAAGAAGACTTTCCACATCAAGCAGATGTTCACCTGCACATCTGCCAATGTGGTACACTGCATCCGCTGCACCCGGTGTGGCTTCCTCTACATCGGGGAAACCAAGCAGAGACTCGGGGACCGCTTTGCAGAACACCTACGCTCGGTTCGCAATAAACAACTGCACCTCCCAGTCGTGAACCATTTCAACTCCCCCTCCCATTCCTCAGACGACATGTCCGTCCTGGGCCTCCTGCAGTGCCACAACGATGCCACCCGAAGGTTGCAGGAACAGCAACTCATATTCCGCTTGGGAACCCTGCAGCCCAATGGTATCAATGTGGATTTCACAAGTTTCAAAATCTCCCCTCCCCCTACCGCATCCCAAAACCAGTCCAGCTCATCCCTGCCTCCCTAACCTGTTCTTCCTCCCACCTATCCCCTCCTCCCACCTCAAGCCGCACCGCCATCTCCTACCGACCAACCTCATCCCGCCCCCTTGACCTGTCCGTCCTCCCTGGACTGACCTGTCCCCTTCCTAACTCCCTACTTACACTCACCTTTACTGGCTCCATCCCCGCCTCTTCGACCTGTTTGTTTCCTCTCCACCTATCCTCTCCTCTATCCCTCTTCTATCCGCCTCCTACTCTCTCCCTATTTATTTCAAAACCCCCTTCCCCTCCCCCTTTTCTGATGAAGGGTCTAGGCCCGAAACATCAGCCTCTCTGCTCCTATGATGCTGCTTGGCCTGCTGTGTTCATCCAGCCCTGCACCTTGTTGTATCATTCTCGGGACTCGTTCTCTCTCGGAGTCTGGGGCTGGCTTTTCACTTCCGCCTGGCTCTTTAAACCAAAGGTTTCTTTACATTTAGCTGCAACTTAAAAATATATGTTGACAAATTTTTTTTAGTGACTTTATGTTTTTCCTTCATAATTAAAGGCAAAGATGATAAAAGAAGGCAGTTCATTCATGAAGGGCATGATGTTGGGTGGAATATTTTGTTTGGTCTTCACCCTTTTTAGTAACACGAAGCTAGGTGGAGAATTGCAAAGACACGAACAACACAGCCTCAAAGCTCCCTCAAAGGAAGAACTGCTCAAGCTGCCCGAAGCGAAGCGTATGGAACTCAGTCTCACTATCCGTGTTCTTTGTTTGATCATGGTTACACCCAAAGAAATTGGCTACTGGGCCTCTGTGGTACAAACATGGAGCAAACATTGTGATAAAGCTGTCTTTTACAGCCCGGAAACCATAAAAGTCTTTGAATCAGTCAGCCTTGCAACGGAAGATAAATGGATCCAGACCAGAAAAGCTTTCAAGCATGCATATGAGAACTTCAAAGATGAGTATAACTGGTTTTTCCTGGCAGAATCAACTACGTTTGCAATTATTGAAAATCTTAAATTCTTTTTGCTGAATAAAGATCCAGAACAGCCTTTCTATATTGGCCATTCAGTTAAGTCTGGTGATTTGGAATACGTGGAATTTTCTTCAGGAGTGGTCCTAAGTATAGAAGCATTAGAAAGACTCCATCGGGTTCTTGATGATCCTGTGAAATGCCCAGAAAAGGGGAGTTTGCTGTGGAAGATGTCTGAAGAAAAGGAACTTGCAGTATGTCTGAAGTACACAGGAATTGTTGCTGATAATGCAGAAGATAATGAAGGAAAAGAACTGTTTAATTCAAAAAATATAAATACCCTTGTTGTGGAGGCAATGTCTAATCACCCAAGTGAAGTTGTGGAAGGATGTTGCTCTGATGTAGCCATCACTTTTCATGGACAGTCACCTAATCATATGCATGTTCTGATGTATGGTGTTTACAGACTACGACCTTACGGGCATATATTTAACGATGCACTGATCTTCATGCCACCTGTAGACTCTGACAATGATTAAATGCCTCTTCTACGATAGAGACGTTGCAGGATATGAAGTATGAAATCTGAAAAGGAAACACTCCTGTTGTTTAGAATGCTCTTCTAGTTTTGTAAAATCTCTTACTGTTTCTAACTAAAAATGTGCCTTCAATGTCAAGCCTAAAATGAAGTAACTAACGACTTTGCCGAAAACATTCATGATTATACACCATTTAAGGTTTGCTTAAAGAGCAAGTTTAACAGGAACCAGTTTCAGTTACTAAATGGCAAAATAGATGATGCTTGGATTCAGTGAAACATTTTAACAAGCATCAAACATTTTTATAAAATGCTTATGAGAGCTTTGAAAAAGCACTCAGTTGTACAATCGTTTATTATCTCAGACCTGAGTTTTTATTGTGCATAACAAGAGTTAGGGTTAGTGCTGATGGTTACAGGCATGCCACTGGTAGTTGAGGTGATGAATTCTGAGCATCATGAAAGAACCGTACTGACTGAATATTGAACTGCGGAAGTTCAAGAAAAATTTCAGTCGTTCACATATGTGAATCTGCCATTGTGTTATTTGTGTTAGTTTGGATACTGGGTATTGTATAATGTGACGCAAGTTTTTTTTAAGGTGGATCTGGCCTGTACGTTGAAATTACAATCTATTACTGTTCTTTCTAAAAAAAAAAGTGCAATGCTGAGGACAAATAGAGTTTAATCGCTAGTGTTGATTGGTGTTTGC
Source organism: Rhincodon typus (assembly GCF_021869965.1). Classification (NCBI taxonomy): domain Eukaryota; kingdom Metazoa; phylum Chordata; class Chondrichthyes; order Orectolobiformes; family Rhincodontidae; genus Rhincodon; species Rhincodon typus. Next base: position 9,478 of record NW_025970405.1, on the reverse strand, counting down.
ATATTGATAAGTGCAATTTAAAGTTCTAACCTGCAAACTTGCTTCATCAATTTAATCTGCCAATTGATCTGTGTAAATTTACTGCTACTTTCAAAAGTAATTTTCTTAAATGTGATATCAGTAACTTGATTAATGCCTCAGGACTTCGATTTTTATGCATAGATTTTGCAGCTGGTGTGGTTCTGTCACTTGTCTGTGTCAATTTTCATCACACACTATGCATTGTACTTGCCCCTAATTCTAGACAGTAACAATTATTAAGCAGAATGATGTTCTTGTATGTAAAAGTGGGGAAATATCTAATTTTCTGTAGGTTTTTTGACCTTGGTAACGTTCATTACTTAAGAGAAATAACTGTACATTTACAAATATCTGACAAACTAAAACACTTGGTGTTTATATAGCATCTATATTACTAGTAAAATATCCGAAGACACTTCAGGAATGTAATGTAGAAGATTCACTTAGCAACAGGAATGTACCTCTTTGATCTCAGGATGTGCCTGTTGGGACCAATTCTCTTTGGGGAGCAACCGAGCAGTAGCTTTGAAAAGATCTTTTGATGTAATCACTTCTGCTGGGTGCAAGGGTGGGGAGGGGGGTGGGTGCTTGGTGATATAGGGTAACATTATTTATACAATTTGGTGTTTGTCTGAGTAAGGGAATTTTATTTTTACCAAAGATGGAATTTCACTGCACTTGCTGTGATGTTAGTGGATATAAAACTGGAAAATTCCCAGGTTCATTGCCCAGGTATGATATCCATCACATTGGACACAGAAATTTACTGAAAATAAAAGTATCACCAGCAAAGAGTTATATTGATAAGAATATACTATAACGTAGTTATGAAATAGCATCTGTTCAAACTTTCCTAGTTTTTGTATTGTAATTTTCCTTTACTTGATCTCTAAGTTCAAGTGAATGACGGTTGAGATCACTTGTGCCTCCTACAATGTTCTAAGCTGCACATTTTATTCAAATATTAGCTATTCAAACATACCATGCACACTTATTGACTTTGTAACTACAAATGTGATTATGTAGCTTTCCCTCAGGTTAATTAACCAGGATATCCAATCTTATTTAGCTGAGGACTCTGCATGTGTCAGAGGTGAACTGCAAATTACCACATAAAAATTGAATCACCTGTTCGTACAGTCATTAAACACTGAATTTTTGAAGTCTCCAAAACAAACATATACTTTACATTGAAACAGAAATTTCTGGAGAAACTCAGCAGGTCTGGCAGCATTCTAATGAAGAGGCAGTGGACTTGAAACATCAACTCTGCTTTCTCTCCAAAGATGCTGCCGGACCTGCTGAGTTTCTCCAGCAATTTCTGTTTTAGTTTCAGATCTCCAACATCCACAGTTCATTGTTTTATTTTGCTATACATTTAAAAAGTCCAAAGGCACAATCATATACAAAACAAATTAAAGCACCACCTATTCATTTTCCTTCTCTGCCATTGTTCTCTCAAACTCCTCTCTTCACTTACCTGCCTATCTCATATTTTATTCATCGCCACCTCTTGTTTCTCCCTCTTCCCTCAAACCTGTATTTCCTTTCCTTCCCCTAAAAGTGGTCCAATGGTGATTGGGGTGGTCTAGAAGGAACTACAATAAGTCAAGTAGACATCATGCATTGAGCATAGCACCAATGATCTTGGAGAACCAAGGCCACAATCAAAGATAATAATTAGTGTATGAATAAACTTCAGGCAGTCCAGCAAACTGTTAGAAAAAGCAAGTGTGGTACAGGAAGTGTGCATGTACAAAGTACCTTTTAATATTTTGTTAGTCACTGTCATGGTGTTGTGCAGTCCACAAATGGACCAGGGTAAAAGAGTTTATCAAGTTTTATGAATATGACCTTAGTTTAAAGTCATCCATTTTGCCCTACCTATATTGTCATTATTCACAGTTAAACAGCAAAATTGGAAATTTTGGAAATAAATGTTTAATTGAGTGGAGCTTACCTATATTTATCAGCATTGCAAACTGCAGTTGGGGACACAAAACCAAGGCTCTCCATCACTATTCCAGGACAGAGAAGGGTGTAATTACAGTACGCCAAGTTTATATCAGCAGTTTTCATTATATACCTGGACAGAGAAATTTATAATGGAAAATCTTTGGATGAAATTTTGAGGTAGGGTATATAGAAAGGAAGTGTATACAGATTTTTAATTTAAACATCTATATTAAAGTATGGCTATAAAAGGGGAAGCAATGTTGCTGAGATTAAAGCACTTTAGCATATTGTGAATATCAATTGAATATTTCTTCTCTACATTTATTTATGGATTAGCTGAGATTCAAACATAAATTCTAATGTGATTTAGCAGCTATTTTTCTTTCCATGATTTTGAGGAACAGTTTCTCAAAAGCAGATATTTGCCAAGTATGACATGAGGTAATTATAGCCAATCTGCATATGTGTTGGTGTGCAATTGTTGAATGCAGTGTGTTTGTAAATATTGGACTTGGACTGTGGACCACATTATTATACCATTAATACTATCCATTAATGTTTTTCATCTGTTACTCTGATTTCAGCAAAGTGCATGTGGAATTTTCAAACTGTATGTAGAACCAGTCATATAAAAATGTATTTGCCTGTCTGACTGTGGATTGTGTCTAGAGAGAGCATCTTGATCAGTACAACAAGAGTGAAGTACTATGACTGCAGCTGGTGGTGTTGGTATTGATGCAATTCATTTGATGATTTGAGTATCACATTTTGACATCATGTGATGTGTTTACTTGTAGATTGTTGTTATCAACACTTTAAATAATCCTTGGGAGTCTAATGGTCCTTTCTTGCCCTGATTTTTATGTTCTTATGCATTTGTATTGAGAAAACCACCTTGTTTTCTATTAAATCATTTAATTGTGTAAATATTGAGTCATTTTGGAAATAATAAATCTAATATGAACACCTTTTGAGTGATTTCTTCTTTTATGTCTGAATGCTAAACTCTGAACTATACACTCTTCAAAATTGGATAGAGTCATAGAGTCATAAAGCACGGAAAGAGACCCTTCAGTCCAACCAGTCCATGCTGACCATAATCCCAAACTAAACTACTCCCACCTGCCTGCACTTGGTCCATATCCTTCCAAACATTTCTTACTCATGTACTTATCTAAATGTCTTTTAACATTGTAACTCTACCTGCCCCTGCCACTTCCTCTGCAAGTTCCACCCACGACCTCCCTCTGTTTTAAAAAAACAAGTTGCCACACATGTCTTTTTTAAATCTTTCTCCTCTCACCTTAAAAATGTGATCCTTAGTCTTGAAATCCCACCCTAGGGAAAAGACAAAAGGCAAAAAAAATCCTCTTTTGTTGAAATAATTTATTTAGTGAGCAATTAAGTGCACCAATACCAGCCTGAGTTGCTAATATCCAATGTATAGTAATTTAGTATTCTTGATTGAGACTTTTGCATGTCGAAATCCATTATGTTGGCACATTGTACAGGTTATTTTGAAATTAATCACAAGATCATATTGATGCAATGATACATTATTTTATATATCCCAAGTTTCTTTAGAACCTGAATTTTGTGAATGACTTTTATGAATTTAAAAATTCATACTTTTTTTGTACTACCAAATATTCCTGAAAAAGCACATTTTGTTGAAACTTTTCATCTTGCACACATCAGGATAATTTGTGGAAATTTAAAAGAAAACACCTTTTTACTGTATTGGAGGAGGATGTTGATAGGTTGGCAAGTGGACTTTAATAGAGGTGTTGCCAGGAAGATAATGCCAGTTAATGATGACTGACAGTTAACGAACAAGTTTTTCATAAATTTCAAGCAGTGGCACAGAAGGAGGCTGCTCGCCCTGTTTTTGTTTGTTCCATGCTGGATCTCTCAAATAACAACTTGGTTACTTCCACTTCCCACATTAAGTACATTTTTTTTCTTGCATCACTGCTGGATCTTCTTTTAGTCACTCTAAATTGGTGTTCTCTAGTTCTCAAATTTTCTACTACCAGACAGGACATAATTTTGAACTCTTAAGTCTTCTCTCAACATACTTAAGAGAACAGCCCAAGATTTTGCAATCTATCATTACTACTGACATCTGTCATCTCACGCCAATCCTTGTTGTGCACTTTGGTAAGAAGAATAAAAGCATGGACTATTTTCTAAATGGGGAGAAAATTCAGAAGTCTGAAGTGCAAAGAGACTTGGGAGTTCTAGACCAAGATTCTCTCAAGGTAAACTTGCAGGTTGAGTCAATAGTCAGGAAGGCAAATGCAATGTTGGCATTTATTTTGAGAGGAGTTCAATATAAAAGCAGGGATGTACTACTGAGTCTTTATAAGGCTCTGGTCAGGCCATGTTTGGAGAATTGTGTGCAGTTTTGGGCCCCATATCTCAGGAAGGATGTACTGGCCCTGGAGCGGGTTCAGAGGAAGTTCACGAGAATGGTCCCAGGAATGAAAAGTTTAACATATGAGGAACGTTTGAGCACTCTGGGACTATACTCATTGGAGTTTAGAAGAATGAGGGAGGATCTAATTGAAACTTACAGAATATTGAATGGCCTGGACAGAGTGGATTTTGGGAAGATGCTTCCATTGGTAGGAGAGTCTAGGAGCCGAGGGCACAGCTTCAGAGTAAAGGGAAGACCTTTTAGAACAGAGATAAGGACAAACCTCTTCAGCCAGAGAGTGATGAATCTATGGAATTCACTGCCACAGAAGGCTGTGGAGGCTGGGTCATTGTGTACATTTAAGACTGAGATAGATAGGTTCTTGATTATCAAGGGGATCAAAGATTACGGGGAGAAAGCGGGAGAATGGGGTTGAGCCATGATTGAATGGCTTAATTTCTGCTCCTATGTCTTATGGTGTTGCAGTCTTGTGATTCTTTTGTGCAACCTCCTCAATTTCTCCACATCGTTCCTTGAATACTGTGCCCAGAATTCAACATAATACTTCAGTTAAAGTTGAATCAGTGGTTTATAAAGGTTCATTGTAACTCTGCTTTTGTACTCCATGCTTCAACAAAGTCTAGGAATACACATGGTAAATTGCTTTTTCAACCTTTCCACTCACTTTCAATGATTTTGTGCCTGTTTTGCCCTAGTTCCGCAGCTTCTGCAGCCCATTTAGAATTGGCCCAATAATGTCTTTCTTAATTCCTCCTACCAAAATGTAACATTTTCAGTATGAAATCTAATCTGCTATATGTCCATCATTCTCACCAGCTTATGTCATCCTGAAGTATATTACCATTCTCTTCATGCAAATGGTGTCATTCACAAATTTTGAAGTTGTGCCCTGTACACCAAAGTTTCAGGCCATTACAACATGTCTGAAGATTTGCCTCCCACGGTATCCATAATGCCTATAACCACAACTGCTTCCTGATACAGCCTACTTCACATCCATTCATATTTACTTGTTGAGACAAGAATATAAGTTTAAGTCTTGCACCATATAAGCCAGCAGTCAAGTTTATGTTTCAATAAAGAGGTTGCAACATTTTTTGCAAGTCACATCTTTTATTCTCTCATGAAAGCTACTCATTTAATTTGGTGTTTAATTCAGCATTTTTAAAAATCCATTAACAGGATGTGGATCTCACTGGCTAGGCCAGTATATATTGCCCATCCCTAATTGCTCGGAGGCAGTCAAGAATCAACCACATTGCTGTGGGTCTGGAGTTGCATGTAAACCAGACCGGGTAAGAATTGCAGTTTCCTTCCCTAAAAGACATTAATGAACCAGTTGGGTTTTTATGATAATTGACACTGCTTTCATGGTCATTAGACTCTTAATTACAGTTTTATTTAAATCAAATTCCACCATCTACCATGGTGGGATTCAAACTTGGGTCTCTAATAATCTAGCAATAATGCCACTAGGCCATCACCTCCTTTTACGCTCATGTTACCAGGTTTTCAGGCATTAGTGATCCCTGTAACCCAAGGTTCTATTACATCATCAGCATTATTTCAAGTTAACATGCTCTGCCTGAATGTGTTTCCTTTTCTTAAAATAAAATTGTTACATCATGGGTGGAAGTCTACAACTGATTTTTTTTTTGAGAGCTTTTTCTCCTGTGGGCAAAATTGTTAAGTACAACTATTCTGATCCCAGCTAATAGTATTACTGTTCATGTCAGAACACAAAATGAAATCCGGCTTGATAGATCATGTGCTTAAGTTTTGCAAATTGGATAACATGGCGATTAGTCACAAAAACATATATGATATTGGCAATTTTAACAATAGAACCCCAGCTTGTTACACAAAAAAAGCAAGTTTCTACATATTTCACAACACTAAATCAACTTTTCAAGTTTTTACATAACTGAATTCTCTTGGTTTCTTTTCCTTGGACGCCGGAGAGAGGTTTACAGTTCCTCTAAGCTTGCTGACATGAACCTTCCAGAGTTCAGATGGTTGAGGCATTTTCAGTTCAAAAACCTTGAAGATTTTTACCCAAATTCCCTTGGCTTGGAAGCTCTGCAACTTACAACTCTTTGGTTAGTGGGACTTGCTGCCTGAACAAAAAGCTTGATTCTTCCGATGAGAAATGTTTTACCCTTCTGAGCTAAACAGCACCTCATATTCCACCTTGGAAGCCGATAACCCAATGGTCTCAATGGGGACTTTACTAGCTTCAAAATCTCCCCACCCCCGACCTTATCCCAAGAGCAGCCCCACCCCTTATCCCCGCCTCGTTGACCTGTCCGTCTTCTCTCCCACGTATCCACTCCTCCCACGTCACTGACCAATCCCCACCATTAACTAGCTACACTCACCTTTACTAGCTTCGTCCCCACCTCCTTGACCTGTCCGTCTTCTCTCCCACCCTATCCGCTCCACTATCGACCTGCTGTCACTGCCCCCCTCTCTATTTATTTCAGAGCCCCCTTCCCCTCTCCCATTTCTGAAGAAGGGTCCCGACCCAAAACGTCAGCTTTCCTGCTCCTCTGATGCTACCTGGCCTGTTGTATTCCTCCATCTCCATACTATGTTATCTCAGGCTCCAGCATCAGCAGTTCTTACTATCTCTGAGCTAAACTTCTGGTTCTTCTGAGATCCTGAACCTTCTGGAGTCAAAACGAAAACTAAGAGCAATCTCAATATTGTGTCCATTAACACCACCTGAACAATTGATCGCAGTAATGTGCTTTCTTGGAATTCATGCTATAAGGGCAGTGTTTCTAATGACTTTACCTTGTTTTAAAAGAAAAACCTTCACAAAACTGACCCACATCCATCTGCTTGTATTTTAAACTCCAAATTCAAGAATATAAAGACCTTTTCTTTAAATGTATTTTTGATGGTGGACTGAAATGAGTAAAGAACTGTTTTAAAAGACAAGGATTGGTAAAGGATCACTTCTCGCTTTTAAAAACAAGTTAGTTGACACTCTTTGTAAGCTCCATTTACATAGCTGTTGGTTCAAGCAGTGGGAAAAGCCAAGTTACAAATAAGCCTGAATAAGGGACCAGTATGTAAATGGAGATTTGTTCAACACAAGTAGCTGATTAGCCTGTGAAATGTTGATGATTTAATGATGACAAAGGCCTCCTGCCTGCCTACAACAATGTGATTGACTCCCGAGTTGCTGAATGGTTTCAAGGTATGAATGTTCAGGTCAGAAGCCATTGGACCTCTGGAAGGAAAGGAGCTGTTTTTGCTTGTCAGTAAGAAGGATCTCAAGCCTGAAGATGGCCAGTTTATTTTCCCTCATCAGTTGCTCTAAGCTGCAACTTGTAAAGGGATCTGATTTATTAAAAATGTGAACTAATCACCTTGTGCATTCTGCAAACAAGCTCAAATATCGAGAGAAGGATGGTTGAGCAATAGTTCTGATGAGCACAAGGATCATCTCACCAAACCCTATAGGCACTGAACTGCATTCCCAGTCTTCCTTCTGTCCATAAGACTTGAGTTTTTTTCACTATGTCTGCACTTCTATTTAGGTGGGGAGTTTTTTAAGTTGGTTAGGAATTTAACTAGTAGTGTTAAATGTCTATGATTCATAATGGTTAAACCTGTAGCTAAAGCCTACTTATTTGTAACAAATAGTAATTCTTATTAAGTACAGACACTTGGTCCGTGTTTTCTGTCTATGTGAGTCTAAAAGACCAGGTAAATTAAGGAATTCTATGTACTTTTAAAAATGTTAAAACTTTGGTGATGACTCCAGGAATAGTGGGGCTTAATTCCCAGCATACTATCCCAGTGAAGTGTAACAATTAAGTACATATATCTTGTATCACAATTGACTGTTCGTCAAACTAGAAAGTAACAAAGTTGTAAGGCAATTACAATTGAGAAACTTACCACCAATCGAAGGTAGAAAATAGAACTCAATCTTTACTTAGATTTATTCACAATCTTACAAATAAAAAGCCATCAATAAATGCTCTCTCTATACTCTTCTGAGTAAAACAAAGTTCACTAAAGAACCACATCTTAAAGTAACCCTAACATTAAGTAACAAGATGGAAATTTTGTAAATTAAAATATCTACATGGGTGGAGATGACGCATTCCAAAACCGCCAGTCATGCAAGGCCATAAGCAAGCTATTGGCCACTGTGTATTCCACATTCAAGGATGGCAGAGCGTGAAGTAGCTACAAAAGAACATTAGGTAGTCAGGATGATCAGCATGCACCCATTCCCCGGATTGCCTACTAGCTGGACCTGTTAATGTACATCTTGAACAAACCCAAGTAGATTGACAAGATCCTCTGATCTACAAGCCTCACCCCTCTGAGAGTGGGGCTGAAGTGCAACCAAAACTTTTGAAGCAACTTCCTAAAATGTTAACTGGCTTCAACTTCACACTTTCATAACAGACCGGGGTAAAATGGCATAAAATGAAGCTGTTTTGGGTGTCATTGTCCATACTTAATCCTCTTACAAAGGACTGCTGCATGCAATACTCTCCCTGCTAAATCACTGATGGGAAAAAGGAGACCCCTTCAATAGGCACCCCCACCTCTGGATGGCAAGTTGGAAAGTTGTGGCATTTCCAGATGGTTGCAAAAATTAGGAAGAAGGGATGAGCAGCAGCAGCACTCAAAACAAGAAACCCTTTGGTACGGCATGGAACGGCACAGTGGGATTTCTGCAAGATGGCTCGGATTAGGATGCTGAAGCTCCCTAGTGAAATTTCAGTGCCCTTAAACATCTTACATCTTTGGGTGCTTCATAGAATTGTTACAGTGCAGAAGGAAGCCATTCAGCCCATCGTACCAGCATCATCATTGTACTTTGTACCAATAGATCAAAATTGACATCCAGTTTTGACTGAAGGGATAACCGATTGCTGTGGAGATGATGTGGTCTACTGGTAATGTTACTGGCTTGAACACCCAGAGCCCCAGGCTGGGAGATAGTAGGAACTGCCGATGCTGGAGTCTGAGATAACAAGGTGTGGAGCTGGAGGAACACAGCAGGCCAGGCAGCATCAGAGGAGCAGGAAA
>NW_025970404.1:10703-12252 GCF_021869965.1 Rhincodon typus | reverse complement strand
GAGATAAGCACTTCAGAAGATAAAAATCTGAACTTCACCAGATGACTCAATTTTTGCTGTTAGTTTGACGAACATGCTCATTTCAGCGAGTGAAGCATTTCAGAAGATCAAAATCTCAACTTTACCAAATGTCTCAAGTTTTTATATTGTTTTGAGGAACCTGCTTATTTCAGCGAGATAAGCATAGCAGAAAACCAAAATCTCAACTTCAACAAGACACACAATTTTTGATGCTGTTTTAACTAACATTTGTATTTCAGCGGGAAAAGCACTTCAATAAGACGAAAATCTGGACTTCACTAAATGACTCAAACTTTGATGTTGGATTGACTAACAGGCTTCCTCCAGTGAAATAACCAGTTCAGAAGCGAAGAATCTCGACTTCACCAAATGACTCAAGTTTTGATGTTGGTGAGACTAACATGCTTATTTGAGTGAGATAAGCACTTAAGACGTCAAAAAATCTCACCCTCACCAAATGACATAATTTTTAATGGTGTTTTGACTAACGTGCTTATTTCACTTAGATAAGCACTTCAGAAAACCAAAATCTGAACTTCACCACATGACTCAAGTTTTGATGTTGGTTTGACGAACATACTCATTTGCGTGAGATAAGCATATCAGAAGACCAATATCTCAATTTCACGAAGACACTCAACTTTTTATGCTGTTTTGACAACATGCTTATTTCAGTGAGGTTAGCACTTCAGAAGACCAGAAATCTGAACTTCAATAAATGACTCAAGTTTTGATGTTGGATTGATTGCAGGCTTCGTCCAGTGAAATAAGGACTACAGAAGTGAAGGATCTCGACTTCACCAAATGACTCAACTTTTGATGCTGGTTGTATTAAAATGCTTCTTTCGGCGAGTTAAGCACTTCAGAAGGCCAAAATCTGAACTTCACAAAGTGACTCAACTTTTGATGTTGTTTTGACTAACATGCAAAATTTGAGTGAGAAAAGCACTTCAGAAGATCCAAATCTCAACTTCACCAAATGACTCAACTTTTGATGTTGTTTTGACTAACATGCATATTTGAGTGAGATAAGCACTTCAGAACTCAAAAATCTCAACTTCAAAAAATGACATAATTTTTGATGCTGGTTCGATTAAAATTCTTATTTCAGCGAGATAAGCACTTTGGAAGACAAAAATCGGATCTTCTCCAAATGACATCATTTTTGATGTTAATTTGAATAATATGCTCATTTTAGCGAGTAAATCACTTCAGAAGATCAAAATCTCAACTTCACCAAATGTCACAACTTTTGATATTGTTTTGACTAACGTGCTTATTTCAGCGAGATAAGCACAGCAGAAGACCAAAAATCTGAACTTCACTAAATGACTCAATTTTTGATGTTGGATTAACGAACAGGCATCCGCCAGTGAAATAAGCACTTCAAAAGTGTAGAATCATGACTTCACCAAATGACTCAACTTTTGATGTTGTTTTGACGAACATGTTTATGTGAGTGAGATAAGCACTTCAGCAGGCAAAAATCGGAACTTCACCAAATGTCTCCATTTTTGATGTTAATTTG
>NW_025970404.1:0-10693 GCF_021869965.1 Rhincodon typus | reverse complement strand
GATGTTAATTTGACTAACATGCTCATTTCAGCGAGTTAAGCACTTCAAAAGATCGAAATCTCAACTTCACCGAGTGTCACAACTTTTGAATTATTTTGACTAACGTGCTTATTTCGGCGAGCTAAGCAAAGCAGAAGACTAAAATCTCAACTTCAACAGGACACTCAACTTTTGACGCTGTTTTGACTAACATGCTTATTTCAGTGGGAAAAGCAGTTCAGAAGACCAAAATCTCAACTTCACTAAATGACTCAAATTTTGATGTTGGTTAGATTAGCATGCTTATTTGAGTGAGATAAACACTTCAGAAGTCAAAAATCTCAACTTCACCAAATGACCCAAGTTTTGATATTGGTTTGACTAACATGCTTATTTGAGTGAGATAAGCACTTCCGAAGTCAACAATCTCAACTTCACCAATTGACATCATTTTTGATGCTGGTTGGATTAAAATTCTTATTTCACAAAGATAAGCACTTGAGAAGGTAAAAATCTGAACTTCACCAAATGACTCAATTTTTGATGTTAGTTTGACTAACATGTTCATTTCAGCGAGTGAAGCACTTCAGAAGATCAAAATCTCAACTTCATCAAAGGACTTAATTATTGATGCTGTTTCGACTAACACGCTTATTTCACTCAGGTAATCAGATCGGGAGACAAATGTTTCAACGTCACCAAATGAATTAGTTTTTGATGTTGGTTTGAATGACATGTTGACTTCTTTGAGATAAGCACATCAGAAGATCAACATCTTAACCTCACCAAATGACTCAACTTTTGATGCTGCTTTGACTTACATGCTTATTTCACTCAGATAAGACCTTCAGAAGACCAATCTCTCACTTCACTGAATGAGTTAGTTTTTGATGTTGGTTTGAATGACGTGCTGATTTCATGAGTGACTCAACTTTTGATGTTGTTTTGACTAACGTGCTTATTTCAGGGAGATAAGCATATCAGAAGAACAAAATCTCAATTTCACCAAGACACTCAACTTTTGATGCTGGTTTGACTCAAATACTTATTTCAGCGAGATAAGCGTATAAGAAGACTAAAATCTCAACTTCATCAAAGGACCTACCTTTTGATGCTGATTTGACTAAAATGTTTATTCCACTGAGATAAGCACTTCAGAAGACCAAAATCTGAGATTCACCAAATGACTCAAGTTTTGATGTTGGTTTGACACAATGCTTATTTCAGCGATTTAAGCATTTCAGAGTCTAAAATTTCAACTTCACCAAATGACTCAACTTTTGAGGCTGGTTGGAATAAAATGTCTATTTCAGCGAGTTAAACTCTGCAGTAGACCAAAATCTGAACTTCACCAAATGACTCAAGTTTTGATGTTGGTTTGACTAACATGATTATTTGAGTGAGATAAGCACTTCAGTCGTCAAAAATATCAACTTCACCAGATGACCTAACTTTTGATGCTGTTTTAATTAAAATGCTTATTTCAGCGAGTTAAGCACTTCAGAATTTCAAAATCTCAACTTTCCCAAATGACTCAGCTTTTGATGTTGTTTTGACTGAGGTGCTTAATTCAGCGAGATCAGCATACCAGAAGTCTAAAATCGCAACTTCACCAGAGGATGTAACTTTTAATGCTGATTTGATTAAAATGCTTATTTCAGTGAGGTGAGCACTTCAGAAGTCAAAAATCCCAACTTCACCAAATGACTTAATTTTTCATGCTGTTTTGACTAACGTGCTTATTTCAGTGAGATAAGCACTTCAGAAAACCAAAATCTGAACTTCACAAAATGACTCATGTTTTGATGTTGGTTTGACTGACATGATTATTTGAGCGAGATAAGCACTTCAGAAGTCAAAAATCTCAACTTCACCAACTGATTTAATATTTGATGCTGTTTTGACGAACATGCTTAATTCACTCAGATCAGCACTTCTGAAGACCAATATCTACCTTCCACAAATGAGTTAGTTTTTGATGTTGATTTGAATGAAATGCTTATTTCAGAAGGCAAGCACTTCAGAAGATCAAAATCTCACCTTCACCAAATGACTCAAATTTTGATGTTGTTTTGACTAACATGCTTATTTCAGCGAGTTAAACAATTCAGAAGGCTGAACTTCAAATTCACCAAATGACACAACTTTTGATGCTGGTTGGCTTAATATGCTCATTTCAGCGAGTTCAGCTCTTCAGAACAACAAAACCTGAACTTCACCAAATGACTGTAGTTTTCATGGTGGTTTGACAAACATGCTTATTTGATTGAGAGAATCATTTCAGAAGTCAAAAGACTCAACTTCACCAAATGACTCAAATTTTGATGTTATTTTGACTAAGGTGTTTAATTATGCGAGATAAGCATATCCGAAGACTAAAATCTCAACTTCACCAAAGGACCTAAGTTTTGATGCTGATTTGACTAAAATGGTTATTTCAGTGAGATAAGCATTTTGGAAATCAAAAATCCCAGCTTCACAACATGACTTAAATGTTGATGCTGTTTTGACTGACGTGCTTATTTCACTCAGATAAGCACTTCAGAACACCAAAACCTGAACTTCAATCAAATGACTGTAGTTTTGATGATGGTGTGACTAACATGCTTATTCGATTGAGAGAAGCATTTCAGAAGTCAAAAATCTCAACTTCACCAAATAACTCAACTTTTGATGTTGCTTTGACTAACATGCTTATTTCAACGAGTTGAGCACTTCAGAGGCTAAAATCTGAACTGCACCAAATGACGTAACTTTTGATGCTGGTTTGAAAAAAATGCTTATTTCAGCGAGTAAAGCTCTTCAGTAGACCAAATTCTGAACTTCACCAAATGACTCAAGTTTTGATGTTGGTTTGACTAACATGTTTGTTTCAGGGAGATAAGCCCTTCAGAAATCAAAAACTTCAATTTCACCAATTGACTCAAAATTCGATGTTGTTGCGACTGACGTGCTTATTTCAGTGAGATAAGCATATCAGAAGACTAAAATCTCACCTTCAACAGATGACCTAATTTATGATGCTGTTTAAATTAAAACGCTTATTTCAACGAGTTAAGCACTTCAGAAGATCAAAATCTCAACTTCCCCAAATGTCTCGACTTTTGTTGTTGTTTTGACTAACGTGCTTAATTCAGCGAGATAAGCATATCAGAAGAATAAAATCTCAACTTCACCAAAGGGCCTAACTCTAACAATGTGTGTTAGAGTTCATTTAAAGGGGTCTATGTATTTGAGCGTATAATTACAGGGCGTCTGTTGTTGAAGTTTGTTCAAATAGGACTGTGTGTTTTAGGGGTTATTTACAGTGAGGTCTGCGTTTTCCGTTTATTGAAAGGGGTCTCTGTGTTTGAGGGTCTCTGTGCAGTCGGCTCCGTGTTTGAGGGCCAGGAGTACGGCTGAAGCTGGGTTCGGTTTGGGCCTGAGGCTATGGTTAGTGTAGGATGAGTCGAGCGTTAGGGCTGATGGCTATGGTTTGGATTCGGCTTTGGGCTGAATTTCGGCTTCGGGCTTACACGAGGGTGAGCGTTAGGGCTGAATCTCGGGTTAAGGTTAGGGATATTTCGGAGAGTAGGGAGAAAGAAAGCAGCTTCGCGTACCCAGAGCCGGAGGGAGAGCACCTGCATATTCTAGAGGAGACTTGGGATGTATTGTAAACTTAACAGGTCAAATAGTATTACAGATTCATATGATCCCAGTACCAGGAGGTACTGCCACAGAACTGACCCGCTAACAATGAGGAATTTGCCTGGTTCAGGCAAATATTGAAGCACTGTCAGAGGAACAGAACTGCTGGAGAGCATTATAATCAGCGAGTCAGTACTGAGGTAGCGCCTCATTGTAAGAGTGTCAGAACTAAGGAAGTGCCTCACATTTATAGGGTCTCCAATGAGGTAATGCAGCAGTACCAGAGGGTCAGAACTGTTGGGGTGCATTATTGTGAGACGGTCAATACTGAGGTAGTGTCTTATTCTCAAGGGGTTAGACTTGTGGGAGTGCCACACGATTGCATCTCTGTGACAATGTCAGACTGAGGCACTCCCTCACTGTCAGATAGTCAGTACTGCCAGAGCTTCAGTACTGAAGCAATGCCTCATTGTCAAATGGTCGACACTGAGGTATTGCAGCAGTGTCCGTGGGTCAGAAATGTGGGATTGTATCATTCACAGGGTCAAGACTGAGGCTGAGCCTTATTCTAAATTCTTATTGGGGGAGTAAATTACATAATTTTTAAAAATGAGGCATCGGCTGAATGTGATCCTCTGACAATTGTGCACTTCTTCAGGACTGACACGACAACATAGAGGGACATCCTCAAGCGGACCCTCTGACAATGAGGCATTCTCTCAGGCCAATAATCTTTAATTGTAAACTAATCTGTAATACTATTTGACTTGTCAAGTTTACAATACATCCCGATTCTCCTGGAGAATACACAGATGCTCTTCCTCTGGTTCTGTCTCCGGGTATGCGAAGCTGCTTTCTTTCTCCCTGCCCCCAAAAATAACCCTACCCCAAACCTTAACCCGAGATTCAGTCCTAACGCTCACCCTTGTGTAAGCTCTGAGCCGAACCTCAGGCCAAACCCTAACCCTAACCTTCGCCTCAGGCCTAACACAAACTATTACCATCAGCTCCAGCGCTGACCCTAACCTCACCTCTAACGCGAGCCTCAGGCCTGCACAAAAGCCCTCAAAAACAGAGCCCCCTGTAAATATATCCTCTGAAACCCATTTCAATAACCCCTAAAACACAGAGCCCCATTTAAACTAATATTAAAAACAAAGCCCCCTGTAATTATACAATCAAATACGCGGACCCCTTTAAACACACATCACCCAGGAAATAGAAGGTAAAACAAAAGACTCCGTCTAAATAAATTCGGAAACACTGAGCACCTGTAATTACACCCCACACTCAGCCCACCTGTAAATTATCCGTAAGACAGGGCCCCTTCCAAATAAACTTTGAATAGATAGACGTACCGATAAATAACAGTTCCCGATAAATAAACCCGAAGACAGAGACGCCTTTCATAACCTGTAAAATCTGGATCACTGTGAATAATCCCTAAAACACAGAGCATCGTGTACAGATACCCTAAAACACATACATCCCTGTAAAAGAACTCTGAAACACACAGCGTCCTGTGTATATTCTCCGACGCAGAGACTCATTTGAAAAAATACTAAAAACAGAGCCCCCTGTAAATACTCCATTAAAAACAGAGACACCTTTATATAAAACCGAAGAAAGGTCCCTCAGGAAATGAAGTGTAAAAGACGCAGCCCCCAGTAATAAAACATAAAAGAACGAGTCCCCTCGAAGTCAAATGTAAAATGTAGAGCTCCCAGTAAATAAACCCTGAAACAGTACCCCCTGCAAATCCTCCCTAAAACTACGCATCCTGCAATTAAACTCTCAGAGGCGAACCTAAAACACAGAGCCTCCAATCAATAAAGCCTAAAACACAAGCCCACTTTAAATCAAGACGAAATAAGACAGCCCCCAGTACAGCACGGCGAATTGCTCGGATGGAGATATTACAGCATAGTCTGAGGCAATGCCTCTTTGACAAAGAGTCAGTAATGGGGAGGTGTAGTGTCATCTGATGGTCATTGTTGAGGTAGCGCCTCATTGTACTAGGGTCAGGATTGAGGGAGCGCCTCATTGTTAGCAGGTCAGGAGTGAGGGAGCGCCTCATTGTACTAGGGTAAGGACTGAGGGAGCGCGTCATTGGACTAGGGTCAGGAGTGAGGTGGCGCCTCATTGTCAGCGTCCAGGGCTGAGGGAGCGCTTAATTGTCAGCGGGTCAGGACTGAGGGAGAGCCTCATTGTACTAGGGTGAGGATTGAGGGAGCGCCTCATTGTCAGCGGGTCAGGACTGAGGGAGAGCCTCATTGTCACTGTTTCAGGAATGAGGGAGCGCCTCATTGTACGAGGGTCAGGACTGAGGGAGCGCCTCATTGTCAGCGGTTCAGGACTGGTGGAGCGCCTCATTGTCAGCGGGTCATGACTGAGGGAGCGCCTCATTGTCAGCGAGTCAGGACTGAGGGAGCACCTCATTGTCCGCTGGTCAGGACTGAGGTATTTGAAGTAGTGCAATGAAGTGTGTGGGTCCTTTTATTCTTTTTCAGTTAGAGAATGCCAGAAAGATTATCAACCCAATATGATTTGACTGGGTTGGGAATTACTTAATGACAGCAGAAAGTTTCGTCGCCTGATTACCGCGGCTGGCTCTTGAGATTTCACCATTGCCGGTTTACTCATTCTTTCATTCAATTTCACGGAAGCGCTATTTTGAGAGTAGCTTTCTTAAAGGGAACGCGGACCCTATTCAACATGCATCTAACAGAGATGTGGTAATGCCGAAAACTTGTTTGATGTCCCCCAAGATATTCAACTCCTGGGAGACGTTTGTTGAGGGCTGATTAACATTATAAGTTTTCATAGTTTCGGGTGACACGATGGATGGGATCGTATTGTTCTGAACAGATTAGAAAAATAACACATACTCAGGGATTGACACTGACGTGGACACAAGTTTGGACATTGTTACAACAAGGGTTCAAACTGTGAAAAGGCAGTAATAGGGGGCAAGGAACATTTTAATTTCGTCTCCCTGTATTAGTGAAAAGTACGGTAAGATGTCAGTTTTATGAATGAATGAATGAAATGCGGTAATAGTAAACAAAGTCCGCTAATGAGTGGTCAGTAAAGTTATGAATGAATGAGAGCGCGAAAGTGGTCATATGGAGCGCCTGGGTGCATTGGTAAAGAGAATCTTGAGTACAACAGTAAAGAGGCTTATGATATAGTGTCACACAAAAACCACAGAAAAGGATATTTTACGGCGATTGACTCTGTATTACTAAAGACACGCCAGCCAGACTCCGGAAGCCTTGTTAAGTGCTTACCGATATGAGTAAAAAGGGCAGACCACAGGATATTCAGGGGCAAAGGTTATAAGATAAGCAAGTGATAACATGAGCGAACAGCTGCCGCGTGTTTGAATCCGACTGGTAAATATGTGACACACAACCATTTGATCGAACTGACTACCCAGTTAATTGAAAACCGAAGGAACTGCAGATGCTGTAATTCAGGAACAAAAACAAAATTGGAAAAGCTTCGCAGGTCTGGCAGCATTTGTGAAGGCAAAAACAGTTAAAGTTTCGGCTTGTTTACAGGGTACTCTGTGTTTTGGATTATTTACAGGGGCCTCTGTTTTAGGGTTTCCTCACAGAGGTCTCTGTGTTTTATTGAATCAGAGATAGTAGGAACTGCAGATGCTGGAGAATCCGAGACAACAAGGTACAGAGCTCGATGAACACAGAAGGCCAAGCAGCATTATAGGAGCAAAAAGGCTGACGTTTCGGGCACAGACCCTTCATTCGAAATGGGGGAGCGGAAGGGGGTTCTGACATAAATAGGGAGAGACGGGGAGGAGGTTAGAAGATGGATAGAGGAGAAGATAGGTGGAGAGGAAACAGACAGGTCGAAGAGCCGGGGATGGAGCCAGTAAAGGTGAGTGTAGGTGGAGAGTTAGGGAGGGGATAGGTCAGTCCAGGGAGGATGGACAGGTAAAGGGGGCGGAATGAGGTTAGTAGGGAGGAGATGGGGGTGCGGCTAGAGGTGGGTGGAGGGGATAGGTTGGAGGAAGAACAGGTTCGGGAGGCGGGGACGAGCTGGGCTGGTTTTCGGAATGCAATGGGGGTAGGGGAGATTTTGAAGCTTGTGAAATCCACATTGATACCATTGGGCTGCAGGGTTCCCAAGCGGTATATGAGTTGCTGTTCCTGCAACCTTCGTTGTGGCACTGCAGGAGGCCCAGGATGGACATGTCGTCTGAGGAATGGGAGGGGGAGTTCAAATGGTTCGTGACTGGGCGGCGCAGTTGTTTAGTGCGACCCGAGTGTAGGTGTTCTGCAAAGCGGTCCCCAAGCCTCCGCTTGGTTTCCCCAATGGAGAGGAGGCCACAACGGGTACAGCGGATGCAGTATACCACGTTGGCAGATGTGCAGGTAAACATCTGCTTGATGTGGAAAGTCTTTTTGGGACCTGGGATGTGGGTGAGGGAGGAGTTATGGGAGCAGTTGTCGCACTTCCTGCGGTTGCAGGGAAAAGTGCCAGGTGTGGTGGGGCTGGAGCGGAGTGTGGAGCAGACAAGCGAGTCACGGAGAGAGTGGTCCCTCCGGAAAACAGATAAGGGTGGGGAGGGAAAGATGCCGTTGGTGGTGGGGCCG
The DNA here is from genome assembly GCF_021869965.1 of Rhincodon typus. NCBI lineage: Eukaryota > Metazoa > Chordata > Chondrichthyes > Orectolobiformes > Rhincodontidae > Rhincodon > Rhincodon typus. The sequence goes on along the minus strand of NW_025970404.1, from coordinate 2,468 downwards.
TATTGCAGGAGGTGAAAGTGTCGGAGAATCTGCCAGACCTGTTGAGCTTTTCCAGCAACTATGTTTTTCTTCCTGATTTTGCTGCATCCGCAGTTCCTTTAGTTTTAACTGTGTTTTAGTGTATGCGTACAGGGGGCTCTGTATTTCAAGGTTTTACACTGGGGCGCCTGTGTTTTAGGGTTTATTAACCAGTGGCTGATGAAGTTGTTTTGACTAACGTGCGAGATAAGCATATCAGAAGACTGAAATCTCACTTTCACCAGATGACCTAACTTTTGATGCTGGTTAAATTAAAATGCTTATTTTAGCGAGTTCAACACCTCAGAAGCCAAAAATCTGAAATTCACCAAATGACACAATTTTTTTTCATGTTCGTTTGACTAACATGCTTATTTGAGTGAGATAAGCATTTCAGAAGATCAAAATCTCAACTTCACAAAATGACTCAACTTTTGATGTTGTTTTGACTAACGTGCTTATTTCAGCGACATAAGCATATCAGAAGACTAAAATCTAACTTTCACCAGATGACCTAACTTTTGATGCTGGTTGAATTAAAATGCATATTTCAGCGAGTCAAGCAGCTCAGAAGCCAAAAATATGAACTGTCGCAAATGAGTCAATTTTTTATGCTCGTTTGACTAACATGCTCATTTCAGCGAGTTAAGCACTTCAGAAGATCAATATCTCAACTTCACCAAATGCCGAAACTTTTGATACTGTTTTGACTAACGTGCTTATTTCAGTGAGGTAGGCATAGCGGAAGACCAAAATCTCAATTTCAACAAGACAATCAACATTTTTATGCTGTTTTGTGTAACATGCTTATTTCCGTGGGAAAAGCACTTCAGAAGTCCAAAATCTGAACTTCACTAAATGACTCAAATTTTGATGTTGGATTGACTAACAAGCTTCCTCCCGTGAAATAAACACTTCAGAAGTGAACAATCTCGACTTCACCAAATGACACAACTTATGATGTTGTTTTGAGTAACATGCATATTTGAGTGAGATAAGCACTTAGAAGACCAAAATCTGAACTTCACCAAATGGCTTAATTTTTTTTATGCTGTTTTGACCAACATGCTTCTTTCACTCAGATAAGCACAACAAAAGACCAAAATCTGAAATTCAACAAATGATTCAAGTTTTGATGTTGGTTAGACGAACATGCTTATTTGAGTGAGATAAGCACTTCAGAAGTCAAAAATCTCAACTTCACCAAATGCTTTTATTTTTAATGCAGTTTTTACTAACATGCTTATTTCAGCGATTTAAGCACTTCAGAAGGCTCAGATCTCAACTTCACCAAATGACTCAACTTTTGATGCTGGTTGGAATAAAATGCTTATTTCAGCCATTAAAGCTCTTCAGTAGACCAACATCTGAACTTCACCAAATGACTCAAGTGTTGATGTCGGTTTGACTAACATACTTATTTCAGTGAGAAAAGAAGTTCAGAAATCAAAAATCTCAACTTCACCAAATGACTCAACTTTTCATGTTGTTTTGACTAACGTGCGTATTTCAGCGAGATAAGCATATCAGAAGAATAAAATCTCAACTTCACCAGATGACCTAACGTTTGATGCTGTGAAAGTCAAAATGCTTATTTCAGCGATTTAAGCACTTCAGAAACCAAAAATCTGAACTTCACCAAATGACTTGATTTTTGATTCTCGTTCGACTAAAATGCTTGTTTCTGCAAGGCAAGCACTTCAGAAGATTAAAATCTGAACTTCATCAAATGACACTATTCTTTATGTTCGTTTGACTAACATGCTTATTTCAGCGAGTTAAACACTTCAGATGATCAAAGTCGCAACTCCACCAAATGACTCAACTTTTGATGTTGTTTTGACTGACGTGCATATTTCAGCGAGATAAGCATATCAAAAGACCAAAATCTCAATTTCACCAAGTCACTCAACTTTTGATGCTGGTTTGAATGAAATTCTTATTTCAGCGAGACAAGCATATCAGAAGACCAGAATCTCAACTTCACCAAAGGATCAAACTTTTGATGCTGATTTGACTGAAATGCTTATTTCAGTGAGATAAGCACTTCAGAAGTCAACAATCTCATCTTCACCAAATGATTCAACTTTTGATGCTGGTTGGAATAAAATGCTTATTTCAGCCAGTTCAGCTCTTCAGTAGACCAACAGCTGAACTTCACCAAATGACTCAAGTGTTGATGTCGGTTTGACTAACATACTTATTTCAGTGAGAAAAGAAGTTCAGAAATCAAAAATCTCAACTTCACCAAATGACTCAAATTTTCATGTTGTTTTGACTAACGTGCGTAGTTCAGCGAGATAAGCATATCAGAAGAATAAAATCTCAACTTCACCAGATGACCTAACTTTTGATGCTGTTAAAGTTAAAATGCTTATTTAAGCGAATTAAGCACTTCAGAAACCAAAAATCTGAACTTCACCAAATGAATTGATTTTTGATTCTGGTTA
>NW_025970403.1:0-12252 GCF_021869965.1 Rhincodon typus | reverse complement strand
GACATGTCCATCCTGGGCCTCCTGCAGTGCCACAACGATGCCACCCGAAGGTTGCAGGAACAGCAACTCATATTCCGCTTGGGAACCCTGCAGCCCAATGGTATCAATGTGGATTTCACAAGTTTCAAAATCTCCCCTCCCCCCACCGCATCCCAAAACCAGTCCAACTCGTCCCTGCCTCCCTAACCTGTTCTTCCTCCCACCTATCCCCTCCTCCCACCCCAAGCCGCACCTCCATCTCCTACCGACCAACCTCATCCCGCCCCCTTGACCTGTCCGTCCTCCCTGGACTGACCTATCCCCTTCCTAACTCCCTACCTACACTCACCTTTCCTGGCCCCATCCCCTCCTCTTCGACCTGTTTGTTTCCTCTCCACCTATCCTCTCCTCTATCCCTCTTCTATCCGCCTCCCACTCTCTCCCTATTTATTTCAAAACCCCCTTCCCCTCCCCCTTTTCTGATGAAGGGTCTAGGCCCGAAATGTCAGCCTCTCTGCTCCTATGATGCTGCTTGGCCTGCTGTGTTCATCCAGCCCTGCACCTTGTTGTCTCGGATTCTCCAGCATCTGCAGTTCCTACTATCTATGAACAGATAACAACAAGAATACTAAAAAGTGAAAAAGTATCTTGGAAAAATCACAATTCACAAATAAATCAAGGATATCTGCAAGCTTCACTACTACTGAAGAAACAGGACAACAACTAGATTGTTGGGATTTAGTTTTCACTCTCATAACTCAAAGACTTTGGAAAAAGTTTAACTGTAATTGCCTTTGCCCTCCTTTTTGTGCTAGATCTTATCTTTATTACTCTTGTTTATGTGATTGTTGAATGTGACATTTTGTTATTTTTCTCTCGTTTACAAAACTACAATTCTTTCATTCAAGAAAACCTTGGAATTGGCTCTCCTTTAACACTGGCTAAGGCTAATTACTCTTAATAAAGAGTATTAACTAATAAAACAATAAAACTATTTGTTATAAGTGATTAGCAAAGAGGGAGCTGATCAGCCCTTCTCACTGGTTGTATCAGAGTAAAAATGGGAAGAGATGTATAAAGGACAACTGAATCAATATTTCCTGCTTTATATTATTGTCAAAAGTTAAAATTACCTTTGCTATACTCAACTTTCACCCAATTAGTGTCAAGAATATGATAGAAGAGCAATCATAATTTCAGAGAGATAGCATTCATAATTTCAGGGGTTTTTTTGTGATTGCATCTCATAATTAGAATATCATTTTGTTATAATTTCAATTGAGAACAATAACAGTTAAAAAGAAATTTGAACTCCTGGCTAATGAGTAAATGAATGGCACATCAAGACTTCATGTTTTAAAACTTTTACTGTAACAAATGACTAAAACAGCACTTTTGACTGAAACTTTATTTGTGGGCAATTTAAATGAAAGAACTGAATTTGTTCTTTTAAACTTATCATCTATTGTAATCTTCATGGAATGACAGTCCTTTTAGGAAACAATTCACAGTTGATCCCAGCTTCCAATGGGTCCCTTTAACCTCATCTCTTGAGATGCTTTCTTTAATATACCCATAGAGTGTTAAGTCTATCACGAGCAGGAAAACTTATTCCGAAGATAATTCTTTCCCACAACGTGGGAAACTGGGGAGGTGATGGCCTAGTGGTATTAATGCTGGAATGTTAATCCAGAGACCCAGATAACGTTCTGGGGACCTGGGTTTGAATCCTTCCACAACAGATGGTGGAATTTGAATTCAATAAATATCTGGAATTAAGAGTCTAATGATGATCATAAATCCATTGCTGATTGTCAGGAAATACCCATCCGGCTCACTAATGCCCTTTAGGGAAGGAAACTGCCATCCTTACCTGGTCTGCCCTACATGTGACTCCAGAGCCACAGCAACGTGGTTGACTCTTAACTTCCCTCTGGATAATTAGAACATAGAACAATACAGCACAGTACAGGCCCTTTGGCCCATGATGTTGTGCCGACCTATTATCCTACTAAGATCAAACTACCCTGCATACCCTACATACCCTACATTTCACTATCCTCCATGTGCCTATCCAAGAGTCGCTTCAAAGTCTCTAAAGCATCTGACTCCACTACCACTGCCAGCAGCGCATTCCACACGCCCACCACTCTCTGTGTGAAGAACCTACCTCTGACATCTCCCCTGTACCTTCCTCTAATCACCTAAATTATGCCCCCTCGTAATAGTTATTTCCGCCCTGGGAAAAAGTTGGGCAATAAATGCTGCCTGGCTAGCGATGCCCTCATCCCGTGAATGAATAAAGGATAAGAAATCTTCCTGAATTCTTGGATGGTTGCAGCTCATTGTCTTCATCCCATATTCGGCTATCATTGTTTGTTAAGTCAATAGCTCATTCTGTCTTCTAGACACATAGAACAGATGTTTTTATTTTTAATCAAACTGTTCACACGTGCTAGGACTTGAATTTAGGCTTCCTGGCCCAAAGGTAGAGACATTACCTCTGTGCCACAAAAGACCTCACAGAACCAATGTAGATATTTTCTAATCAACCTGTTCAGAGATGCTATTACACATCTCTGCAATAGGGCAGAAAACTAAGCCTTCTGGCAAAGAGGTAGGGACACTATCATAGCACAACAAGAACCCTTATAGAACTGATATATCCCTGTAATAGTCAGTGTTACAGAAAGAAGCCTATAGCCTAATTTTTTTTTCTTCATTTGTTCATAGGATGAAGGTGTTGATGGCTAGGCAGCATTTATTGCCCATCCCTAATTGCCCAGAGGGCAGTTAAGAGTCAACCACATTGTTGTGGGTCTGGAGCCACATGTAGGCCAGATCAGGTAAGGATGGCAGATTCCTTCCCTAAAGGACATCAGTGAACCAGACAGATTTTTTTTCCCTAGACAATTGACGATGGATTCATGGTCATCACTCGATTGTTAATTCTAGATATTTATTGAATTCAAATTCCACCACCCGGGGATTCGAATCCAGGTCCCCAGAACATTATCTGGGTCTCTGGATTAACAGGCCAGTGATAATACCACTAGGCCATCACCTCCCCAAGGGTGCAAAAGTAGCTCCTGATGCCATTTTTTTCCATGACAGCATGAAACACATTGACCTTGTTTTGAGTGAGTCATGCTAATTATCTCACTTTGCAATCTCCCTTCCATCTGAGAAATAAATGGACAGTTTACAGCACAATTATATATAATTTGGTACCTTCAACATCTTTCTGGGACTTTAAGATACTTAACATTTAATCATTGCAAATCTAGAGACTGCTGCCATTGTCTTCAAACGTAAAAACATAAAAATGTGAGATAAATACCTTGCATCCTCTTCTGAGTAAACTAACTCCAACTTTCCTTTCTCTAAGAATCAAACTATCTAGGCTTGCTGTTGACAGATTTCAGAACTGGATATGTGACCTTCATTTACCAAAAGTTTAAGGTGTAGTTCCCAAAACATAATAATTGTCTAACTTCATAATTGTAACAAGAACAAGGAAAACTTGACATTTGAACTCATAGAGCCAAACCTTACAAACAATGTTCCAGGCACCATCACCATCCCTGGATATGTCTTGTCCCACCAGCAGGACAGAGCCAGCAGAGGTGGAGACACACTGCTATCCAATCAGGAGGGAGTTGCCCTGGGAGATGTTAACATGGACTCCTGATCCCATGAACCCTCATGGCATCAGATCAAACATGGGCAATGAAACTTCCTGCTCATTACCATGTGCCTCCCTGCCTCTGCTGATGACACTGTTCTCCTCCATGTTGAACAACACTTGGAGGAAACACTGAGCATGGCAAAGGCACAGACTGTACTCTGGCTGGAGTCTTCAATGTCCACCACTGACAGTAGCTCAGCAGCAACATGACTGATCGAGCACGTCGGGTCCCAAAGAACACAGCTGCTAGACTCTGTTTGCAGCAGATGGTGAGGGAATCAACAAGACAGAAAAACATACTTGACCTCATCCTTACCAATCTGCCTATTGTACATGCATCTATTAATAACAGTGTCAGCAAGACTGACCACCTCAGTCCTTATGCTTTCACATTGATAATACCTTTCATCATGTTATGTGGCACTATCACCGGGCTAAATAGGGCTGACTTCAAGGCACCTCAAGACTGAGTATCTTTGAGGCATTATGGGCCATCAACAGCAGCAGAATCATACTGCAGCACAATCTGCAACCTCATGGCCCGGCATATCCCCCACTTAACCGTTACCATCAAACAAGGGGATCAACACTAGTTCAACGAAAAGTGCAGGAGGGCATGATAGAAGCAGTACAAGGCACAGCTTAAAATGAGATGTCAACCTGATGAAGCTACAAAGTATATACCAAACAGAACAAGCAGCAAGTGATAGCCAGACCTATGCAATTCCACAAGCAACAGATCAAGTCTATACTCTACAGTCCTACTATGTCCAGCCATGAAAGGTGGTGGACAATCAAACTCACTGGAGGAGGAGTCTCCACAATATCCCCATCTTCAATGATATGAGATCCCAGCAAGTCAGTGCAAAGGATAAATCTTCAGCATTTGCAGTAATCTTCAGCAAGAAGTGCTGAGTGGATGAACCTTCAGAGCCTGCTCCAGAGGTCTCCAGGATCACAGGTTCCAGTCTTTAGCCAATTTCAGTCATGCCACATGATAATAAGGAACAGTTGGAGGCACTGGATACTGCAAAGGCTATAGGTCATGACAACATTCTGGCACTAGTACTGAAGACTTGTTCTCCAAGACTTGTCACACCCCTTGCCACGCTGCTCCAGTACAGTTACAACACTGGCAACTACTCGACAATATGGAAAACAACCCGTTTATGACCTGTACACAAAGCAGGACAAATCAAACCTGGCCAATTAGTGCCCTATCAGTCTATTCTTAATCATCAGTAAAGTGATGGAAATTGTCATCAACAGTACTAGTGATAACCTGCTTAGTGATGCTAAGCTTTGCTTCTGCCAGGGCCATTCAGGTTTTCAGCATCTTACAGTCTTGGTTCAAACATTGTCAAAAGAGTTCAGTTCCAGAGGTGAGGTGAGAATGACTGCCCTTGACATCAAGGCCACAATGAACTGAGTGTGGCATCAAAGATTCCTAACAAAACTGATATCAATGGGTATCTGAGGGTAAACTCTCTACTGGTTGGAGTCATGCCTGGCACATATGAAGATGATGGTTGTGCTTGTTGGAGATCAGTCATCTCAACTCCAGGACATCTCTGCCAGACTTCCTCAGAGTAGTCTTCAAGGTTGAACTGTCTTCAGCTGCTTCATCAATGATCTTCCATCCATCATAAGGTCAGAAATGGGGATGTTTGCTGATAGTTACACAACATTCACGACTCCTCAGATACTGAAGCAGTCCATGTTCAAATGCAATAAAATCTGGGCAATATCCAAGCTTGGGCTGACAGGTGGCAAGTAACATTCACAACACACAAATACCAGGTAATGACCATTTCCAATAAGAGACGACTTAACCACTAGCCCTTGACATTCAATGGCATTACCATTACTGAAATGACCATGATCAACATCCTAAAACTTACGATTGACTAAAGCTGAACTGGATCAATTATATAAATATAATGGCTACAAGAACAGTTCAGTGAATAGGAATACTGCGGTGAGCACCTTATCTTCTGACTCCCCAAAGCCTATCCACCACCTACAAGATACAAGTCAGGAGCATGATGGAATACTCACCATTTGCAGGGATGAGTGCAGTTCCAATGATGCTCAAGAAGCTTGGCACCCTCCAAATCAAAGCAGCCCACTTGATTGACACCACATCCACAAAGAGTTAGACACTCCAAAACCTAACACTCAGAGGAAGTATACAGTGTATACTATATATCAGATACAGTGCAGAAATTTCCCAAAATCCTTAGACAGCAGCTTCGAAACTCATAAGAATGTCCATTTAGAATGATAGCAGATACATGGGATCATCAACACCTGCAAGTTCCCTCCAAGTCATTCACCATCGTAACTTGGATACAGTTTCCTGAAGCCTGGAGCCCCTCCCTAATGGTAATGTGGCTCTATCTATGAAGTACATTTTAAGCATCTTTACTTGATTTCTTCATGCTCACTCACACTCTGCCTCCTTGCCTGCTCACAGTGGCTCTGTCTTGCCATATCTTGTGTACAATTTTGCAGTTTGCATCTTATTCAGAACTTGGTCTCCATAGGTTCCCAGTACTTCCATCATGGCTTGCTGTTTAACACAGACACAAAGCCAGCAAGTTGTGATGGTTATCAGCAGTGATCAGGTGAGGTTATGGACATGTTGCTAGAATGCACCAGGCTACATCTATTTTATACCGGCACCATGTGCCAGCAGCTTACACAAAAGACACACAGTATGTGCTTCAGCCAGATGGCCATGTCTTAAAGTCTAAGATAGTGGCCCTCAGTCAGGTGAAGTGGGACAGTCACTAGTCAGGGCGTTCCAGTTCAGTAAGTCAAAACATTGTCCAATTATGGTTCAAAGGTTTTGGACATGGTAAGTTGGCCCCTTGAGGGATCCAGGGTGAGGTGTCTGTATCCAGGGAGTGGGTTGTGGTCAATTCAGAAGGTCCAGTTCAGTCTTCCTGGGGATTCAGTATAAGGCAGTCAGGCTACACAGATGTCAGTCAGGGTCATACATCAGCTGGTATTTCTTTCAAAGTCTGTCAGTAGAGTGGACTATGCTCAGCCCTGGGGTCTTGCACACCTCAAGGTGACATGTGTCACTCATACCACATGGATTTTCAATTTCCTTGCCCTCCTCCTTTGTCTAGGTGCAGTCCCAGGGCCCACAGATGGTGGAGAGAGAGAGATTGCTCTTTAATGGAGCCTATGGCACTTGGAGTTATGGGTAGGAGATTTCAGGGTATTATGTGTTTAGAGAGGTTAGATAAGCTGAGTGCGTCCTGCCTATTTGAGGTTTACCCTCCTTGGCTTGGACACCCTCGAGTTTGAGGATAGAGATAAAGGGCCTGGCCACCTGGAGTGACCTGAGAGGTGACTAATGTGAGGACATATGTAGTTCCCTCTCCAGCTGGGTGCCTCTTTGTGAGGAAAGGGCACCTGGACTGTGGTCACTGTCCTCTGCCTGTATGCTGTTAGTCCTGAGCACCAATGGATAGAGGGATGGAGTGCAAAGCTGGGCACATATCCAGCAGAGTTGGAATTTGCTGGACCTGGCTGTCTGTGGTAGCCATGAAACCATCCATGGAGGTAGCCAGTCCCTCATATCCCTGAGGCAGCATGGCACAAACAGCACTGGTGGAGTGTTCCAACTTTCAACAAACTCACCTGCTTCTCCTGTGCCAGTTGGTGCAGTTGGATGATAGTCAACACCATGGGGTCAGCTCCTGCCTGGGGTGAGCAGATGTCTGGTCTTTTGCAGTCCTCTGATGTGCTAGCGATCTGGGGTTTCTTCTGTGGCCAGCTGCAGAGAGTTGGCAATGGTTTTCTCACTTGGACGGCTTCCAATTCTAATCTAGCTAATATACCTACTAAGGTGTCAATTGTCTGAGTTGGTGGAGGATCCAGGAGGCAGTCTTGCCAATGTGCCCTGTGAGGGATCAGAGGCTTCCTTGGAGCTGCAGAAAGAATTGATGTTTTGCTGGGCCATTGCAACCACTGAGTTCTTTGCAGAATTAGTGTTTTTTTTTTCTGGAGATGCACTGTAGAAATTCACCAAGGATCCTTAGGCAGCACCTTCCAAACCCATGACCTCTATAACCTAGAAAGATGAGGGCAGCATATATGTGGGAGAAAACACAACCTATGAGTTCACCTCCAAACCACTCACCACCTGAACCTGTAAATATATTACTGTTCCTTCCTTGTTGCCGTGTCAAAATCCTGGATCTCCCTCCTCAACAGCACTATGGTCTACCTACAACAAATGGGCTACAGCAGTTCAGGGCAGTAGCTCGGGAAGGGCTTATCAAGGGCAGCTAGGAACTGGCTACAAAAAAAAATTGCATAGTCATTTAAGAGAAAGGTAGAAACATATTGCGTAACAAAACTTTCTTTTAAATGTGATGTGCCAAATTTATTATTGATTATCATGTTATAACGTTTGAAATAATTTATTTTGTGATATCTGGCTTATTATTTTGATTTGGTTTATTGGGAATTGCTAGTCGGATTTTTCAAAGCTGTGCAACATCACTTCTGCTTTCCCAACTTGTGTTTTCAGGCTTTCTTAATTATAAATGACAATGAAGCCAACAGATGGACCAATGAATAATAGAAACCTCTTATGTACTGAAGTAGAATCGAACTACGATTATGATTATGTCATAAAGTACCCTATGTCTGGCTGTCTAAATTCATTTAAAATTCCAACATTAATTTCCAGTCACCATGCAATATTTAATCTCATCCTGAAATCCATTTTCTGATATAACTCTTCAATAATAATGATCCAAACAGCATTAAACATTTATTGGTAAACTCATAGATTTTGCCAATAGAGGCTTGAAGTTACTAAGTAGCTATGTTGAATGAATCATGGTGCCCTTTCAATGTTCATCATTAAGAAGTAGACTGTGTTCGACTGACTGAGAAGGACCATGAGGAAGTTTTCATGCTAAGCATTTCTCAGGCAGCTGGTTGGCAGGGCATCTACTGTGCCTGTCAAAAGACATTTGTGGGAGGCCTAAAGCATTTTTTGTAGCCAAACCTCACTTTACTTTTCATAGACAATTGTTAATAAGCAGCTGATCCATTGTGAGTTCAAGAATTTCAGCAAGGTTTTTTTTTATTCACTCATGAGTGTCTCTGGCTGACCAGCATTTATTGCCCCGTCCCTGGGTTGCATTACTTATACACATCTTTCACTTTTTGAAATGTGAGGTGGTGGGGAATATGCTAGAGTTCCTGCATTGAGAATTTTGCCACACTCTTTCAGTCTCAGTGGAGAACAGACAATGACAGACAGGAGTCCAGGATTTCAGATGGTTCAGGTAAACGGATGGAAGTTGGTTCTTTATCCTAGAGGCCTTGATAAATATCATAGCCAGAGAGAGATGGTTCCTAAATCCATGGGTTGATTCCTATTGGGCACTCATGGGTGGGAAACAGGTAGTTGGACCTGAATACAAGGACCACCATGTCATCAATGGCATATTCACTGTTGTTCCACTCAGCCATGCCTCACCTTAATTTTAACTTTGCCTGTTCCTGTCACTGCTTTCCAAGTTTATTGCTCTTGAATCTTTTATAATGAACTCTAGCATATTCCCCACCACTGATGTCAAGCTGACTGCTCAACAATTCCTGGTTTTATTTCTATGTCCTTTTTTTAATTGGAGGAGTTACATTAGCAATTCTCCAAATCATAGAAACTGTCCCAGAGTCAATAGAATCTTGATAACTAACAGTGTACAATCCTGATTTGGAATTATATTGCCATTCCTTCATTGTAGTTGATTTAAAATCCTACAATCCTTCTCTAACAGAATTGTAGGTGTAATTCACCTCAAGAACTGCAGCAGTTCAAGAAGGCAGCTCACCACCACCTTCTCCAGGGTAATTAGGGGTGAGAAATAAATGCTAGTCTAGGCAACATGTGCCACATTCCCATGAAATAAATTTTGAAAATTGAAGTGCCATCACCTGAAAATGTAAAGTAAGGTTGTCCTAATAAAAGGAGCTAGGTTCACCCCCCAGAATTTCTGTTGACATATGGGGATTTTATAATCCAGTCCAGTTTCATTGAATTAATGCTGCTCACTGAGAAAGATTCAATAGTGTTGCCAAGCATCATTATTAAATTATAATTCTATGCATCACTACAATTTAGCCCTACACTATAAATCCTGCCTTCTCCTGCTCGCCATGTCATCCTGATCACAACAGCATATGTGAGCTTTCCAAATGTACCTGTACATTCAACGCAGTGTTGCTTTCACAACTGCTTCTTGCTCCCATCTACAGTTATTACTTCTTCTTCTCAGCATGCACACCATGCTTAGCTGCCCTTTCACATCTTCCCAAACTTACAAAAGATGCTCATTAAATCACTCCAAGACACACATTACATCACTCCCATTTTTCTTGATGGCAAACTGGCACAATATAGAACAGAGGTATCATGATATGGAGGAGAGTCTGTGTTAATGTCATGTCAGAGTGAATGAAAAAGACCACCAGCAATATTAGTTAGCAAAGAGAGAGCATGCAAGTCATACCAAGTCTGATAGGTAGGAGGGCATGATGCTCACTATCCTCCCCTCCCTTCTTATCCTATATTGTACTCTACTTTACTCACTCTGCATCACAATCAGGTATCACCCTGGAATATGTCTGCTAGTGAAAGCCTGTACCATACCTACTAACCTCATTAATGTCCCTCTCTCCAGGTCCATCAGATATGCATGGCCAAGCTGTAATAAAAGGGAGGAGAGACACCTCCCAAAGCAGCAGCAACACTCATTCTAACTGTGACAATCACCAGGACAGAAGTTGGCACTGTACATTCTGTAGATAATGGTTAATTGGGTATTATGCCAAGGCCATCTGAGAATTAGTTCAAATGTCATTGAAAGTTGCTCCCTTTTGATGATTCCACCATTGTATCGAGTTGGGTCATAGGATGTCAAAAACAGGATCTATTGCAAATAAATTCATTCCCACCCATTCTGAAAATGACATTTTCTCACATAAATACAGCTAGCATTCCATATACAGTAAACAGCCTCATCAGATACTTGTGTTTGAATTGAATAATGGATTTGAATGACCAGTTTGCAAGATGTAAATCTTACACGTGACAGATTACTCTGCAGTTTGACCATGAGAGATACAAAAAATTATAAGATAACACTCAAACCTCAAATGAAATGCTACTGTCTTTATCTGGTCTGATAAGAACACCAATTTCCAATATAATGCACATTTCAGTGCTACCTCTGCAGGGTGTAGCCTTGCCAATAGTTTCTCCAGGTCCTGAGCTGTCTCCTCCGACTGCCTCTCCACTGATGTGCTCGGCTCACTCGGTAGCTGTTAGCCACGACAAGCAGAAGGCATTATGGTCAACAGTGAGAGGCATTTCCAGATGCAGATCACTGATCACCTGGCAAATGTCAGCAATTCTGTGCTACTACACATGATACTTACTGGTTTGTTGGGACATGGATGTCCTTGCATCAGTGTAGGATTGGTCCTGGTCCTCTCCAGCCAAAGCACACATCAACTCCTCATGAGGGGTAAGGACTCTAACATCCAGAATCTTGTCACCAGTTTATCTTCACTCTGCCCTCTTGTGGGATTTCTTCTCCGGTAATTACCTAAAGGGGGTGAATGGGCTAGATACAAGTAGATGGCTTGACTGCATGTGGAGAAATGGTGTTGAGGTATTCCAAGGGAGTGCGGAGGCAGTGTGGAAGGAAGGGCAGGGTTAGCGGTGTGGGAGGATGGGACTAAAGGGAGTGAGTAAAAGAAGATATTGCATGCAACAGAGGCTGTGTCAGAACAGAAGCCTTGCTGGGATGTGAGTGCTGCAGCAGAGATAGATTGAGTTTGAGCTGGCAGAAACCAGAGTTGGCACTCATCCTGTCACTTGACTTTCTTTTGGCACTGCTGACCAGTCCTCCACACCCTGGACAGGACACTGACATGGGTGGCAATCTCTGAGCAGGCAAACATTATAAGGTGCAGCGGCCTCCTCTGACTGTCTTCTGGGAAGAGGATAGTTCCTCTGTACAGTATCCTTCCAATTAGGGGCTCCAGGTCCCTATTGGCCAACCTTCATGCCAACTTGCCATTGTCAGCCATCTCCATTCATTCACCAATCATGACCAGGGCAGATGCCAGATGTCAATGCTCCTCTAGGTACACTGTGAACTCTTGATGATGGTGCAGCCACAAAAGACACTAGTCTATCTGCAGATGCCCAGTGAGTGACAAGTTCCTCTGGGAATGGCAGGTGGTGAAATGGATAGAGATACAACACAACGTGTACCATTGGGTTGACAACAGCAGCCAAAGCAGCAAGATACAGGAAGAAAACATGAGCAGCCTTGTGGCGAGTTTCACTCTGTCTAACGCACACGATTCAGATTTAACCAGAAAATGTAAGATTCCACCCAGAGTTTTTCAGATAAAGTAAAAAACGGTTTGTTGAGAAGTTAGAGATAACAAGGTGTAGAGCTGGATGAACACAGCAGGCCAAGCAGCATCAGAGGAGCAGGAAAGCTGACGTTTCGGGTCTGGACCCTTCTTTAGAAACG
>NW_025970402.1:11901-12253 GCF_021869965.1 Rhincodon typus | reverse complement strand
AATTTCCTTCCATGTCCAGGAACGATGTGGTTCCACGGGGCTAGCTTTTAGTTTCTGCATTTTTGATTGAGTTAGAATTTTTGCGGTAGATTGGAACCCACGTTGCTCGGCCATTAGCCTGGGTGAAAAAGTCTGCTGGTGTTAACATTGCACCACAGTCTCCTCTGACTGGGACATCCCGGTGAGATCCAGGATCCATCGGTCTCAGAGGGAAGTGGGGTGGTGGGTAGTACAGCGTCTGACCCACTGTCCCAGCCAGTCCCAGAGGGAGGGGATGGGGAGGGACAGTTCTGCCCCACTGTCCGGGGGTGAGGGGTGAGGGGTGAGGGAGTAGTGTCTGTGACTGATTTCT
>NW_025970402.1:0-11801 GCF_021869965.1 Rhincodon typus | reverse complement strand
ATAATGGGGTCTGCGAGCACTGGGCTAGTGGGAACAGTTAGTAAACCAGTGGTTATATTGGTTATAATGGGGTCTGCGAGCACTGGGTTGGTGGGGACGGTTAGTAAACCCGTTGTTATATTGGTTATAATGGGGTCTGCGAGCACTGGGTTGGTGGGGACGGTTATTAAACCCGTTGTTATATTGGTTATAATGGGGTCTGCAAGCACTGGGCTAGTGGAGTTAGGGTATGACCACACTGAGGTTGTGCCCCGACCATGGGTCGGCAATTCCTGTTCAGTGTTTGTTGGATTAGGCTCAATACTAATTCCTGCTACCCAGGCTGGAATATGGGACCAGGCAGCCCTGTTTCAGTCTTTAATGCGGATGGGGAGTGCGAGGGTCTCGAGAGTTCTCCCCCTCGGTGAGCAGTGAAGGCTACCTTGTGGAGTATACCCATCACTGTCGATCCACTTGGGGAGGGGATCAGTCTGGAGTTCCAGAGGCTGTGAGGGGTTCTAGTTACAAAATGAAGATGAGGTCATGTTGAGGGGTGGAATGGCCTCAGGCCCACTCCTGATTTGTCATGTAACGTTGACCCCCTCACTCTGAGGGTGGGGTAGGACAGACTTGGCTCGTGTGTCGAGGCTTTCGAGGGGATTAAAGGGATTGGTGAATGGGAAGGGGAGAGGGGCTAACCTGGGGGGAGTCCAGATTAGGTCGGATTTGGTGGGAGGGTGGCCATAATCCTCAAACATGTGGAGGCAGCTGGTTCGGTAATGTCAGGAAGCAGCTCCTCCCATCAAGGATGGTGTAGATTTACCTGCGTGTCTGTCCTCTCAGCAAGCCCCTGGAGACTGTGACACAGCTGACAATGTCCGAGCCAGGGCCTGGTAGGTTTTATACAGAAGGTGAATGCAGACTGGCCACGATTCTGTAACTTGGATCGGGACAAAGGGCCGAACAGCCACCTTCCTGTCTGTCCAGGCTCTGTAACGTGCTGTGCCACCCACTGAGCGGTCCCTTTCTTGCCGTGCCAGGAAGGACCATCGATCGGTGAAGCTGAGCAAGGCTGGAGTTCCGCTGCTGAAACCCGATCTGAAATCCAGAGGGACAACTGGGAACAACCTGGTCACTCAGATCCTCAGCTTGCCCGGCCAGATTATTGGGTAAGCTCCCTGCCGTGCCACTGCAGCACCTCTGCGTACGTTTGGAAACGAAACCAGAGTCGGGTTGGATTTCTCTGTACACCAGTCAGCCGTCTGCTCCACGCTACTCCTGTCTCTGATTGTCCTGTGCTTCCTCCCATACTTTGTGTGTGTGTGTGTGTGTGTGTGTGTGTGTGTGTGTGTTTCTGTATGTAAGTGTGTCTGTGTTTTTGTGTTTGTGTTTGTGTGTGTGTTTGTGTACGTGTACGTAAGTGGGTGTGTGTCTGGATGCGTGTCTGTGTGCGTGCGTGTGTTATTTTTTAAGCTTTTCCTCTACTTTCTTGGCTGCTGTGGCAAACTGGAGATTGGGTCAGTGCTGTATCCATCAGTTATTGTGTGTGAGCCGTGCCTTGCGTGGTGCAGCCCCCCGTGACCTGCCTCCCTGTTTGTTTTGCAGCTATTTAATGGCCCACTCGTTTGGTCGACGGATGCTATACCCCGGCTCGGTTTCATTGCTCCAGAAAGCCATCATGCCGATGCTGCTACAGGGACAGGCGCGTCTGATGGAGGAGGTAAGGGCAGCAATGCAGAGCCGGCCAGCCCCGTGTCCCCCCACAACCTGACGATTGTCTCTGTGTCACACATGCCCCTGGGTACAGATTCCCACGCGAGAGACGGAGAGCGAAGTGGGTAATTCTGGGCTGACACTGCCACTTTGGGAGGCGCGGGATGAGTTGGTGGGAGCTGTCGCGCTTTCACGTCTGATGTTACACCCACCCTGGGCACATCTCACAGCAGCTTTTCGGAGAGTCGTGACTGATCTTCATTTCCCGACCAGTGCTGGCCTTTTCGTCCGAAAAGAAAAATTATCCTCTCCGTATTGGGGCCTCCTGCAGTACAGTGGTAGTGCCCCTGGACTGGGAGGCCTGGGTTCAAGCTCTGGAGCTGTGTAATAACACCTCTGAACGATTTGATCAGTCAAGTAGGTTAAAGAAAAGAAAAATCTCCTGTCCGCGGGAGCTTGAGTGTGTGTCATTGGGCTGCCCAAATATCTGAAAGTGGAGTCTGTGATGAAGGTCGCACTGTGTTTTATTTCCCCCCTGCACCCCCCATCTTTGTTCCCTTTCGCAGTACCAAGGGAAGCGAGCTAAGCTGCTCGCCTGTGACGGAAACCAGATCGATACAGTGTTTGTGGACCGGAGGGCGTCGGAGACCGAGCGTGGGAAAAAGCTGGTAAGGGAGGGACTGGGACGGCCAAAGGTTACTGTTGTGTGATGTGTCTCTCCCGTACAGTGTGTCACTTTCCCGTCTCACCCCCAGCACGAAACGCAAGCTGGCAATGCTCAGGCCTCTAGTGCACCTGTTCGCTCGCTCGCTCACCCATTTCACAGCCAGCACCCTTGCTGTGGGCCTGGAGTCACGTGTGGGCCAGACTGGGTAAGGAGGGCAGATTTCCCTCCCAAAGCGGAGCCCGATGGGTTTTCTATTGTAATCACCGAGAGAGAGGTCACTCGTTCGCCAGGGCTCGCTTTCTTCCATTTCCAGATTTCTGGCTGCTGGGGTGGGATTTGAGCACCAGCTTGGGGTCTCATTGCCGCTCTGCCACTGCACGCCCCCCCCACCTCCGCCACCCCCTGCCAGTTTGCTGCAGTTGGGGGCACAGCTTGGTCTCCCTGGGGAAGCATGATCCACGAGCCGCGAGCAATTGTGGACCAGCCTGAAGGACCCTGCACACAGCTGGCTCTGTATGTGGCCGGTGGAGCCTGACTCTGCAGCGAAGGGGTTTGTAAATGTTGCGTGGTTAGACCAACTTGTGTGCGAGGGACAAAGAAAACACCGCGGGGTGGGGTTGGGGGGCAGCAGATCCCCCTCCCCCTTCTGGCTTGGGAGGTGAGAGTGGAGCATGTCGAGCCACAAGGCTAACACTCAGCAGTGGAACTGCGTACGCCAGCACTCTGAAACAGGCACGCTGTATGCAAACCGTCATAGGAACGGGAGAAGGCCATTCAGCCCCTCCTCCATCATCCAGTAAGATCAAGGTTGATCTGTGTCCTAACTCCGTCTACCTGCCTTTGACCCATATTCCCCTAAAACCGTCTGCATAAGGAAAGCCTATCGATCCCAGATTTGGAACGAACGACTGACCCAGCACCCACTGCTGTGTGAGAGTTCCAAACCTCTCCCACCCTTCGTGTGTCGAAGTGCTTCCAAATGTCTCTCCCTGAACACCCTCACTCTCAGATTGTGCTCCCTAGGTCTAGAATCCCCAACCAGTGGGAAAAGCATATCTTTATCTAAAACCCTGCCTTTTCCTGTTAATTGTACTATTTCTGTGGTGAAGCACCTCCCCATGGGAAAGTGTTCCAGAGGTTTGTGGTGGAGAATGATGAGATGTAATATAAACTATGGGAAGAAAAGTTCCCAATTAGCGTGGGAATGCCAGAACAGAGTGACTTGGACAGCATGTACTCAAGGAGGACCAGCTCAGAAAGCTGTTAGACTGCATTCTTGGAATGCTTGACCACGTAAGTGATGGGGCAAGTCTACGAAATTGAGGAAGTTACATGAGCCCACAGCAAACACTGGGCCAACTACAGGAGGAGTCGTGTGTTCAGTTCTGGGCAGCTCGCTTTAGAAAGAATGTTGAAATCTCGGGCAGGATGCAGAGGCTCGTTTATGAGAAAAGCATGCCCCGGATAGCAATCTGTAATAACCAGGTATTGTGCAATGTGACAGGATTAATTAATGATCTCCTCGTGATCACAGCACAATCACAACACAATTGAACTTTGCCTTCGATTTGAGAGAGAGAGAGAGAGGAGCCAGACTGAGACTTTCCCGTTAAAATAAAGACAGTTACGTGAGCATGAAAACCCATTTGGCTGAAGTGAATAGGAAAATTACCTTGAAGGATAATAATTAAAATGAAACACTGGAGAGGCTCAGCAATCTGGTGGCATTTGTGGAGAAAGAGAGAGAAGGAGACAGACACAGTTGACGGTTCGAGTCTGAAATGACTCATCAAGAATTTCAAGGAGAGTTATGTTGGTCTCAAAACGTTAACTCTCACAGATGCTGCCAAAACTGCTAAGGTTCTCTGGCATCTTTTGTTTTCATTTCAGATCTCCCATCTCCTGCATTTTACCTTTAAATAAATTAAAGGACAGATCCTGAGTCCTTGAGGGAGGCGATGGCCTAGTGGTAGTATCGCTGGACTGTTAATCCAGAGACCCAGATAATGTTCTGGAGACCCGAGTTCGAATCCTGCCACGGCAGATGGTGGAATTTGAATTCAATAAAATATCTATAATTAAGAGTCTAATGATGACCATGAATCCATTGTCGATGGTTGGAAAAACCCATCTGGTTCACTCATGTCCTTTAGGGAAGGAAAGTGCCATCCTTACCTCATCTGGCCTACATGTGACTACAAACCCACAGCAATGTGGTTGACTCTTAACTGCCCTCTGGGCAATTAGGGATGGATAGTAAATGCTGCCTGGTCAGTGATGCCCTCATCCCGTGAATGAATAAAGAAAAATAAATCAATCCAGTTGTAGTGGCAGGCATTTGAGGGGATATTTCAGAATACATTGTTTCTTACATGTTGGAATTCTTTCTGAGGGACAAATGATTTGATTTGATTTGATACCTAAGTACAGTGAAAAGCTTTGTTTGCAAGCAGTGTAGGCAGATCATAGTAAGCAAGGGCATATAGATGAAAAAGACAGTAAGGCGTGCAGGTTACATCGCACAGGCGACGTTTTAGGCAAGATCAACATTAACAAGGTCAACGTTATTTGAAGTTAGAGAGTCCATTCATCAGTTTAATAGGGGCAGGGAAGGACCTGTTCTTCATTAGTGGCGCATGTGTTTAAGCTTCTGTACCTTGTGCCCGTCGGAAGAGGTTGTAGGAGACATCCATGGTTAACAGGATATATTAAAGATAGTGTTAAAAATCGATATAATTTTGCGAAGACAGGCGGCACATCGGAAGATTGAATGGAATATGAAAAACAGCCAAGAATAGCCACGAAAGTAATAAGTCACACGACACCAGGTTATAGTCCAAAAGGTTTATTTGAAATCGCAAGCTTGGGAGCGCTGCTCCTTTGTCAGATGAAATGCACTGCACCTGATGGAGGAGCAGCGCTCCCAAAGCTTGTGATTTCAAATAAACCTGTTGGACTGTAACCTGGTGACATGGGAGATTGTCCACCCCCGTCCAACACTGGCACCTCCACATCAAGGAAATAATTGAGAAAATTACAGGTAGCCAGTAATTTAAAAACAGATAGTAAGAGCTTCTTTAAAAAAAAACAAAAGAGCTAAGAAAGTGACCATTAATCCTATAAAGTGAAAGTTTGGAAAATTAATAATGGAATTAAAAGGTTGGTAGATGAATTGAGCAGCTGTTTTGCATCAGTCTTCACTGTAGAGGATGGAGGTAATCCCAGACACAGCAGTAATTCAGGAAATGGAAGGGAGACATGGACTCAGGAAATTCACAATCACCAGAGAACTGGTACTGAGTAAATAGTTAATGCTGTGGCTAATAAGTGCCCAGGTCTTGATGAACTGCGTTCTTGGGTCTTAAAAGTAACAACTGGTGAAATTATTGATGCATTAGTTTTAATTTTCTGTAACTTTCCAAATTTGGGGAAGGTCCCATTAGATTGGAAGACAGTGAACATAACTCATTTATTCATCAAGGGAGCGGGGGGAGACAGAGAACAAGAAGCTGCAGAGCCATTGCGTCTGTCATGGGGAAAATGTTAGCAGTTATGTCCGAGGTAATTGGGCAGAGTTGACGTGGTTTAGTGAAAGGAAAATTGTGTGTAACCAGACAATTGGAGTCATTGAAGGAAGTATTGTGAACCGTGGATTGTTATGGACCAGACCAGACCCCCTCAAAATATTTTAAGAACGTAGCCCAGACCCTAACTACTTATTTAAAAGGCAAAAGTAAAGTTCCATGTTCCACATGAAATTTCATTGGTCAAGCTACTGAAAATTAAGCAAAAGACAATTTATTCAAACACTGTGGTTAAAATACAACAAAAGAAAGGAGGACTTGGAATAACAACTCTATTGGAAAACTTAAGCAAATAATAGATACAGAACTGTTCCAATATAGAAACATCCCATAAACACACCCCTTGGCAAAAAGGCAAATTCAGAAAACAGAGTTTGTCTTACATGCAGTCCACCAGCCTAGGAAAAGAACCCCCCCCCGCTCACCTTTTGGCTGTAATTGAGAGTGGGGGGAGGTGTGGAGGGGGGAATACTTTCTACTTCTTCAGGACCCGAACAGCAGCTGCTGCTATAAACTAAAGGTTCTGCGGGTGGGAGCTTGATCACACCCATTCAGGCTACTTCTCTTGTTGCAGCTTTCATTTAGAAACAAACACCCGAGGCTTCACAAGTTGTTTATCTTCTCATAGACTGTCTAGCACCTGTCCCCCAGTCTCTCTGTAAAAGAAATCAGGACAAAACACCCCTCTGAAAGCCTCACTATTGTCCCAGGACGAAGAGGAGATAGTGGACATGCTGTATTTACACTTCCAGCAAGAATCTGATAATCTCCCACGTCAGAGGTCGCTGTGGAACATGAAAGCACGTGTTGTAGGGGGTAACATATTGGCACAGATTAAAGACTGCTTGTTTAACAGAAAACAGGAGGCATAAAGGCCTTTTACATGTGGTCAGTATGGAAATTTCTTGATTAGTAACAGAGATGAGGGACTTCAGTTTTCACAGAATCGGTACTGTTACAGAGCAGGATGGAGCCTGTCATGTCCTCAGGGGCTCTTTCTGGGCAGCTGCGTCTGCTTAATAAACCCACGTTCCTTTTCAGACAGGCTGTGTGTGTGGCTGGTAGCTCAGCTAGGTGGGGCATCACACAAAGATGTGCAAGACCACAGTGTGGCTCTGAAAGGCGTACCTATCAGCGGCACGGCGTGGGTTAGAAATAAACACAAAGGAGATCATCGGCACCAAAGAAATATTTGTATGTTTGGGAGAAGTCTTTGAGAGAAACCTTCAATGTGCATGGAATTTTGAGCCGATCTTTTAAACAGATCTGATGTATGCAACAGTCCCAGCAGTTCCTCTTCATTCACAGTTCACGGTACTTTCCTGCTACTTGACCAATTCTGTTATCTCTTTAGGGGCCTGTCTTTACACGTCTTCCATACACGTAACCAAACTTAGCACCTTGCTCTTTGGATTTGCAGCAGAAGGCTAATTTTAGTTGGTGTGATAACAGTCTGACCCTACTTTAAATTACTGACGTCAAACTTCATCAATTTCTCGGATGTTAGGGCTGTAAGATGTGGTAGAGACCCGCTTGTGGTTTGCAGCTGTGTAAACGTGCCCCTGCTTTCTGAAAGGCTGTTAAGAACCACACAGCCTTGACAGTACAAGCTGCTGTTCAGTAATGGTGTGATGTCCCAGGACCTACTGCGTGTGTACAGCATCCTGTCTCCTGCACTGGGTTTCAGCTCAGTCTGAATCGGTGGAGTTTAAATTCACTGCACAGTCAGGCAGTACAATTCCAGCCACCAACCACACTCCTCCTGAAAGAGTATTTCCTCCCATTTCACCAATTGCTCTGAGTCTACACCTTCTGATTTCCGGTCCTTTCGTGGTTGGGAACAGGTTCTGCTCATGGTCTTCACCAGACCCATTCTCTGTCTCCTGCAGTCTGTTTTCACAGGGGTGTACTGTGTCCACTTCTGGTCGCTTCGTTATAAGAAAGATATCGTTAAACCGGAATGGGTCCAGAAAAGATTTACCAGGGTTTTGCTGGGAATGGAGGGTTTGAGATACAAGGAGAGGCTTGGACCTTTTTTCCTGGAGCGTAGGAGGTTGAGGGGTGACCTTATAGAGATTTATAAAATCTTGAGGGGCATGGATAAGGTGAATAGCTAAGATCTTTTTCCTAGGGCTGGGGAGTTCAAAACTAGCGGCATATTTTTAATGTGAGAGGAGAAAGATTTAAAAAGAACCTGAGGGGCAACTTTTTTACACAGAGGGTGGTTTATGTGTGGAATGAGCTGCCAGAGGAAGTGTTGGATGCAGGTACCATTACAACATTTGAAAGACATTTGAATAGGTACATGAATCAGAAAGGTTTAGAGGGATATGGGGAAAACACAGGCAATTGGGACTGGTTTAGTTTGGGAAACTTGGTCAGTGTATACTAGTTGGACTGAAGGGTCTGTTTCTGTGCCATATGGTTCCATGACTCTAGGTCCCCCATCTGTTCGCTTGAATGCGGAAGGGTTTACAGTGAGAGGGCTGGAGGAGCTGGGGTTTTGTGGAAGGTGAGATTTGTTGGAGGTGTCCCAGGTTTTGCTGGCTGGTTGAGAGTGAATAAGGAGATGGTGGTTTTCCTGCCAAGTCTGTCAGAGGGCAGAGGGCGTGGATTTAAAACCAACAAAGAGGTGGAAGACTTGTTTTCACCCTGAGCAGGGCATGGTGCCAATCTGAAAGGCCAGCCTGTAGGGATGGTGAAAGAAGATGGAATGCTCACTCTCCGAACAAAAGGAATTTGATAAAATGGCAGGGCCCTGAACAGCATTGATGTACAGAGAGATCTTCGGGTTCAAGTCCATAGCTCCCTGAA
Source organism: Rhincodon typus (assembly GCF_021869965.1). NCBI lineage: Eukaryota > Metazoa > Chordata > Chondrichthyes > Orectolobiformes > Rhincodontidae > Rhincodon > Rhincodon typus. Next base: position 3,044 of record NW_025970402.1, on the reverse strand, counting down.
AGTGGCGATGCAAGTAGATAGGGTGGTAAAGAAGGCGTATGGCATGCTTGCCTTTATTGGTCGGGGAATTGAGTACAAGAGTTAGGACGTCATGTTGCAGCTTTATCAGACTTTGGTTAGGCCACACTTGGAGTATCTGGTCCCCACATTACAGGAAGGATGTGGAGGGTTTGGAGATGGGACGGAACAGGTTTACCAGGATGCTGCCTGGATTAGAAGGAGAGGCTAGAAAAACTCAGATTGTTTCCTCTGGAGCATTGAGGCTGAGGGGAGATTTGATTGAAGTCTATAAATTATGAGATGCATAGATAGGGTTGACTGTCAAAATCTTTTTTCCCAGAGTTGAAATGTCTAATTCTAGGCGGCACGCATTTAAGGTGAAGGGGGGAAAGTTCAAAGGAGATGTGAGAGGCAAGTTTTTTACATGGAGAGTGGCAGGAGTCTGAAAAATGTTCCAGGGGGTAGTGGTAGAGGCAGATACAATAGCGGCGCTGAAGGGGCTTTTAGATAAGCACATGCATGTGCAAGGAATGGAGGGATATGGATCACAGGCAGGCAGAGGGATTAGTTTCATTAGGAGTCATGTTTGACACAGCATCCTTGGGCCGAAGGGCCCGTTCCTGTGCTGTACAGTTATGTTAAATGCTTGAGAAGGGAATAAAATAGAAGGGCTTTGGAGTGTGAGGGGTGTAGAAAGGGCAGGAGTTGTGTAACTAACTGGGTTGCTGTTTCGAAGGAGCGCTGCGAAGGCTGAATGGCCTCTCAGTGAGCTGAGAATCTTGGAGGTGGGGGCCGTGGGGATAGAGAGAGAGAGGGGAGGAGTGTTGGGGATGCGCTGAGGGTACATTACAGCCTCTGCCAGCCTGCTCTGTAATAACGGATATCCCTCCTGTCCACTACAGGTGGTCTGCTGTGAAGGGAACGCTGGTTTCTATGAGGTTGGCTGTGTCAGCACCCCAATGGAAGGTATGAGGCTCCTGTCGAGAACACAGCTTTAGCACCTCGACCGATCCTGGTTTGAGTTCAAGCCAGAGTTTGCCAGTTCCTGGTTCCCTGCTGCGTTCTGCATGGCAACGTATCCACCAACCAGAGTCCATTGGCTAACCAATCAGCACCCCCTTTCTCGTGCGATATAAGTTGGCGTTCTCTGAGATTTGGCACTCTTGAGATTTTGTCCTGATCGGCACAAGGCATGGCCCCGGCTTTCTTTCTCCGGCTATTTCAATGCGGCTGGTTCATTTTAACCAAGGCAGCGAGTTGGCTGACTGCAGTGTGGTTCCTCCAGCTTTCCTGTCTACCCTTGTTTATTCCAGGCACTGGAATGTGACCTGGCACCATGACCTCCACTCACCCTGGAAACCACACTCCCTGCTGGCCAGATTGGCGGTCACTCAGAAATGGAGTGTATGAGGAGCTTTACAGGAAGGGACGAGAGACGGGACAAGTTTGGGTCGTTTGTCAGCCAGCAGAGATCGGGGGAGGTCAAATCAAGATTCATAGAATCCCTACGGTGTGGAAGCAGGCCATTCGGCCCTTCGAGTCCACTCTGACCCTCTGAAGAGCATCCCACCCTCCCTACCACTGTAACCCTGCATTTCCCATTGCTCACCCACCCAGCCTGCACATCCCTGGGCACTATGGGTAATTTAGCATGGCCAATACGCCCTAACCTGCACATCTTTGGACTGTGGGAGGAAACCGGAGCACCCGGAGGAAACCCACACAGACATGAGGAGAATGTGCAAACTCCACTTAGAAAGTCGTCCGAGGGTGGGATCAAACCCGGGTCCCTGGCGCCGTGAGGCAGCAGTGCTAACCGCTGAGCTGAAAAGGTTTCAGTTAAAAAAGGACAAGGAATCACTGTCCCTTCTTGCGGGAGGGGGACACCGGTTTGAGAGAGTTGCAGTATGGCTCAGAGCAGAGATGGGAGTTATATTTACAGGCAGTGACTGTGTTGATCTGGAACAAAATCAGAAATCACTGGAGAAACCCAGCAGGTCTGGCGGCCTCTGTGGCGAGAGACCAGAGTGAACGTTTCGGGTCCGGTGTCCTTTCTTCAAAATCCCTCGCTGACTTTTCCAGCAATTTCTCTGATTTGCAGCGTTTCTGCAGTTGGCTCGTTTTGTTTTGTATTCTGTGTTGATCTGGAATGCAGAGGAAGCTGATCTCTCTCAGCAGAGAGACACCGCTGCAGTTTAAAAAGGGAAGCGAGTGCGGGGGTTGGTGGGGGGGGGGGTGGGGGTGGGGGTAGCTGATTGGGCAGCTCTTGGAAGGAGCCAGTACCAGCTGGATGGGCCAAACAGCCTCCGACTGGGCTTAAGAATTTGACCGGAATTGACGGTGCCCCTTGTTTCAATTTTCCTTCTCTCTCCCTGGTTTTTTTTCAGCGGGATACTCGGTCCTCGGATGGAACCACCCTGGGTTTGCGGGAAGCACGGTGAGTGGTCTCAGGCCTGACCACGCATTGGGGAGGCGGGGGGTGGCAGGTAGCGGGGCTGCCTTTACCACATAGCGAGCCTTTCAACCCTGGTGTAATGAGCATTTCTGAGCGCAAACACAAGGCGACGTGGATGTCACTGGCATGGCCCAGCGGTCACTTCCCATCCTGCCCTGGAACAGAATGGCATTTTAGGGCACTCAGTGGCTGTGGGTCAGGAGTCAGGTGTGTACATCAGCCGAGATAAGGATCGGGAATTTCCTTCCATGTCCAGGAACGATGTGGTTCCACGGGGCTAGCTTTTAGTTTCTGCATTTTTGATTGAGTTAGAATTTTTGCGGTAGATTGGAACCCACGTTGCTCGGCCATTAGCCTGGGTGAAAAAGTCTGCTGGTGTTAACATTGCACCACAGTCTCCTCTGACTGGGACATCCCGGTGAGATCCAGGATCCATCGGTCTCAGAGGGAAGTGGGGTGGTGGGTAGTACAGCGTCTGACCCACTGTCCCAGCCAGTCCCAGAGGGAGGGGATGGGGAGGGACAGTTCTGCCCCACTGTCCCGGGGTGAGGGGTGAGGGGTGAGGGAGTAGTGTCTGTGACTGATTTCT
>NW_025970401.1:0-12254 GCF_021869965.1 Rhincodon typus | reverse complement strand
TATCTTACACAAATTCAACATTACCTCCTTGTACTCTATGCCCCTATTAATAAAGCTGAGAACACTGTATGCTTAATTTACTGCTCTCTCCACCTGCCCTGCCACCTTCAATGATCTGTGAACATATACTCCAGGTCCTTCAGCATCTGCACCCCCTATTTTATATTGTCTTTCAGAGTTCTTTTGACCAAAGTGCAACATCTCACACTTTTCTGCACTGAACCTCATCTGTCACCTATCTGCCCACTTCACTAACTTGTCAGTATCCTTTTGTAATTTCACACTATCCTCCTCACAGTTTACAATTCTTACAAGTTTAGTGTCATCAATAAACTTTAGAAATTGTCTCCTGCACACCAAGATCCACATCATTAATGGAAACTAGGAAAAGCTAGGGTCCCAAGATGGACTTCCACTACAAACCTTTCTCCAGCCTGAAAAGTATCCATTCACTATCGCTCTCTGCTTAGTATCACTCAGCCAATTTTGTATGCATTGTCTTGTCCTGGTACTTTGTTAACTTTAAGTGCCAAAAATCAATTAAGGAAATCAAATTATTAGAAGTAGCTGTGAGGAAGAACTTGTCAAATGTATTTGGAATAGTTTTTGAGAACAATATGTTGTGGATCCAACCAGGGATCAGGCTCTTTTGGATCTGGTAATATGTAATGGGGGGATTTCATAAATTATCTCCGAGCAAAAGATCCTCGATGGGATGGTGACCATGACATGATAAAATTTCACATTCAATTTAAAAGTGAGAAACTTGGACTAGAAACAACTTTCCCAAACCTAAGTAAGGGTAAATACATAGAGATGAGGGCAGAGCTGGCTGGAATGGATTCAGAAAGGAGATCAGCAGAAAAGATGGTTGAGGAACAACGTCAGATGTTCAGAAAAATAGTTCTGCAGCAAAGATACATCCCACTGAGGAAGAAGGATTCTTGGAAGTGGACCAACCAACAATGGATAACTAAGGATCTTAAAAATAATATCAAATTGAAAGGAAAAATATACAATGTGGCCAATGTTAGTGGCAAACCAGAGGATTGGGAAAAATTTAAAAGCCAAAGGATCACCAAAGAACTATTAAAAAGAAAATAAATTACGAGGGTAAACATGCAAATAATCTAAAACTAGTAACAGCTTATTTAAATATATAAATTGGAAGACAGAGGTCAACGTGAACATAGGTACTTCAGAGAATGAGGTTGGGAAAATAATGAGGGGGATCAAGAAATGCAGGGGATGTGAATAAACAATTCCCATCAATCTTCCCTGTAGAGGACATTAATAGCATTCCGAGGATACAAAATCAAGGGGTGAGAGGCGAGAAAGAAATAAATACAATAACTATTACTGAAGAACAAGTACTGGGGAAACCAATGGGTTCGAGGCTGACTCCCCTGTACGTCAGGAGTTGCATCCTAAGAATGTAAATTGCAGAGATAATGGACGCACTTCCAAGAACAATAAAATTCTAGGAAAGTCGTCAAGAATTAGAAAACTGCCAATGTAACATCCTTATTTAAAATGGGAGGGAGACAAAATACAGGTAAACTTTAGGCCAATTAGCTTTACACCTGTCACTGGGAAAAGGCTACAGTCAATCATAAAGAATGTAATGGCAAAAATACATAATGTAATCGAACACAGCCAGCACAACTTCAATGAAAGGGTATGCATGGCTGACCAGTTTACTACAATTTTTTCAGAACAAGCAGGGTAGATAAAGCAGAACCAATACAAGGATTTCCAAAGGTATTTGAGAAGGCACGGCGCATAAGAAACCTGAGATAAAGATCCACGGTGTTGGGGGCAGTATTTTAAGACAAACAAAGCAAGGAAATAAATGATCAATCGTAGGACCTGAAGAAGCATCGAGGATCAGAGAAACCTTGGTGCACATGCTCATCATCCCTTAAGGTATCAGGACAAGTGGACAATGTGGTTAAAGAGGTTTATGGGATGCTTGCCTTTTCAGCTAAGGCAGAGAATTTAAGACTAGGGAGGTTATGCTGAAACTGTATAAAACATGGGTTAGGCCACAGCCTGAGTATTATGTGTAGTTCCAGAATCCGCATTATAGGAGGGGGTGCAAAGAAAATTTACCAGGATGTTGCCTGGGCTACGGAGTTTCGGTTATGAAGAGAGATTGAACAGACAGGGACTACTTTCAATAGAACAGAGGAGATTGAAAGGAGACATGACTGAAATGGAAAAAATTATGAGCACCATAGATAGGCCAGACAGGAAGAAACTTTTCCCCCTGATGTAGGGATCAGTGACCATGTTTTCTCTATGTCAGATTTCAAATAAAAAGATCCAACGACCAGGTTTCTTTATAAAAAAAAATTCCCTTATCCCAACTTGTTGTCTTCTTTTAGCTGCCCAATCCTGCATCCAAGAGTCATAGGGTCCTACAGCACAGAAGACGGCCTTTCAGCCCATTGCGTCCATGATGGTCAAAAACAATCGTCTAACCAACCTATTATAAAGGGAACCCAGTCAATGGGATGTTGCTAGGGCTGGAGGATTTGAGATTAAGGCAGAGGCTAAATAGGCTAGGGCTAATTTCCCTGGAGCTGAGGAGTGACCTTACAGAGGTTTATAAAATCATGAGAGGCATGGATAGGGTAAATAGGCAAGGTCCTTTCCCCGGGGTGGGGCAGTTCTAAACTAGATGTTTAAGGTAAGAAGGGAAAAGATTTAAGAGAGACCTAAGGGGCAACTTTTTCACAGAGGGTGGTGGATGTACGAATGAGCTGCCAGGGGAAGTGGTTGAGGCTGGTACAATTACAATATTTAAAAGGCATGTGGATAGGTATATGAATAGGAAGGGCTTAGAGGGATATGGGCCAAATGCTGGAAAATGGGACTGGATTTATTTAGGATATCTGGTTAGCATGGATGAGTTGGACCGAAGGGTCTATTTCCGTGCTTTACATCTCTATAACAATGCAAAACTGGTTATCACACTTAATTTGCAGAATGGAAATACTGTATTTATCCCTCTAAATAATTCAAAATACACAAAAATATTTCTCTCTACAGTGATTCACTTTGGGAAAAATCACTTTTGGTTGATAAGCCTTAGTTCTTGGAGGCAAAAAGGACTAGGTGTGGAATATTCAGATGACTGTCAGGCTAATATCTTGGCATACAAAGATGGGTGTTACCAAACATAGATAAAAATCTCTGGGATGTTTTTTCTCCAGCGCAACCTGCTCAGGAAACCATATATCACGGGGTTTTTTTCAGGCATTCTTCAACCAAACAATCTGGGTTCAGATTGGACAAAGGCTCCTGCTAATACAGTGGACCTCTAAGAAGGGGCTTTGCAGACACAGGGAAACTGGGCTGGGAAGCACTTTCCTTCCTCAGACTGCCCACCAGATGAACAGTCCAAATAATCTTGAAAGCAGAAGCTGCAACCTGACAATCACAGGTAAGGAATGTGCAGTAAATAAACAGTTATCAAAAGACATATGTTTTTCAAAAAATGCTTTGAGAAAAAAATCTTCTACTGTCCTTTCACCGCTTTCAAAAGAATCCAGGTGTTCACAACTCTTCAAACTCAAATCCACAAAAAATATTTAATATAAAGCCTGCACAAACAATAATTGCTCTCTCACTTTCAATATTAATTTAAATTTGATCAGTAATATAAATATTAATAAAATGCATTTACAATCAAAGAGAGCCCTTGAGCTTAATTTAATACATAATCCAGCCCCAAGATGGCAGCAGCAGCAGGGCAGGAAGTGTTTGGGCTCTGTGTCCATATGTTCCCGCTCATTTGGCCAGCTGCATTCTTTGTTCTTCTTTTTTGTTTCTTCATTTGTTTTTTGTACCAAAGATCATCTTTTCTTCCTTACTGCAGCTGCAGTGGAGGCAGTTGCGAGTGTCTGCTGTGGCAGCAGAACTGTGGTGGATCCGGATGTCCTTTTCTCATGGCCATATTGGCTGTAGCTTTATTGAAGGCTTAATCGTCAATGGATCTGGTCCATTCTTCCTGGTCACGGTGAAGCAGTCTCAGCGATGGCTATGGATGTGGCATCATGATGGTTCTGCTTTGTTTCTCATGGCTATGATAGCAATGTGGCAGCTTCAGGTGACGACTAAAGCAGCAACAGCTTGAGCGAAAGCTTCAGCGTCGATGACTTGGTGGGTTTGTCTGTCCCTCTTGCTATGATGGCGATGCAATGACAGAGTGGTGGATTTGGTCCAGAAATCCTTGCTTTGGCAGACTCAGGGGTGGCTTCAGTCGTGGCACCCTGTAGTTACTTCAGAAATCCAGGAGCCGTGGAAGGAACAAAAGATGAACTTGGCCCTAACTTTGTCTCAATTATTTCTTTTTATAATTTCTGTAATTAAAATGGTACCGAATTCTGGCGACTTATACACATCTCACTATATTTCCATAATATACAAGTGGCAATAAATTGCTATTCTAGTCTTTTTTTCTAATTGCAAGTCAAACGACTCTAGAAATACAAAAGATTTGGCATTTGATATTTTACTTGCCTCAACTGGAAGACTAAGATAAAAAAGACCTGACTGATGCCAAAACGACCGAGAAACAATTGGATAAACAAATCCTATAATAAAGCACAAAATGAAATTGTGACTATTAATTAACAAAGTCCTCACAAAGTATTTAATCATACTGCACATCGAACATGAGAAATAGGATACTGTTATTTCAATAATACTCCTCATGGTGCAACAGCAACTTTTAAGCAGGTAATTCTTGTGTTCCTCATGGGTTATGTTCTTAGCCCATAATCACTTACCTACTGCTCCAAACTCAATTTCACTGAGGTACTGTTACATAGATATGTAATCTCTGAGACTGACCTACAAACCAGGTCAAGGGGAGCACTTCTTCCCAACAGCATGCATTATGGATCATTCCAAGCTGCTGTGACATCATAGAATCATCACAGAATCCCTACAGTGTGGAAACAAGCCCTTTGACCCAACAATTCCACACCAACCCTTGGAGCATCCCACCCAGACCCAAACCCTATAACCCACCTAATCTACAAATGCCACATCAGACAATTGGCTGCCCATAGATGCATCAGGTGTGTAACCAAGGCTTTCTTTGCTTAGGAAAACATGCTCATTGCCATGCTTTGGAAATGGAGATTTGCTTTACATGGCATAAAAATTTCTTGGACAATAGATTTCAGGGCATGGAAGATCATACCCAAGTGCAGCAAACAGGACTGAGTCAGTCCATCATCTCCTAACAGGCAAAGGTTCACCCTCCTCAGGATATTGTAGTAAAGTATCCAAATAGGACACCAACTGACAGTATATAGTAGCATGACCACTTTGCTATCCACCAAAGTGTCCACTGTTCTTTTTCTAATCTTTTGAGCTACACTGTGTTCTCTCCATTGGGTTTAACTCAGGTTATTTTTGCCTGGTACACATCCATTTGCAGAGCCTGGTTAAAAAAAAACCGTGTAAATATTAACTATTAATTTTTTATAGAAATTTTTCTCCCTTACATATAGAATCAGTCATATAGCATGGAGCATATAGTGCCAACGACTGTGAAAGTATACAATAGGATATAGATACATTGGCGACTTGGGCACAGAAATGGCAGATGGCGTTTTATCCAGAGAAATGCAAGGTGATGCATTTTGCAGGATCAAATTTAGCTGTGAATTATATTGTAAGTGGCAGAACTCTTAGGAATACTAACATTCAGATGGATCTGGGCATGTAGGTCCACAGTTGCCTGAAAGTGGCAACACAGGTAGCCAAGGTGATTAAGAAGGCATATGGCATGTTTGACTTCATCGCCCGGGGTGTGGAGTACAAGAGTTGGCAAAACATGTCGCAGCTATACAAAACCTTTCTTCGGCCGCATTTGGAGTAATGCATGCAGTTTTGGTCACCACACTACCAGAAGGATGTGGAAGCTTCGGAGAGAGTACAGAGAAGGTTCATCAGGATGTTGTCTGGTCTCCACTGACTATGAGGAAAGGTTAAAAAGACTAGGATTGTTTTCACTGGAAAGACGGCAGCTGAGAGGAGACCTGACAGAGGTCTACAAAATTATGAGAGGCACAGATAGGGTGGATAGTTGGAGGTTTTTTCCTGGGTTTGAAGTTTCAGTTACAGGGGGGCACAGATTCAATGTCAGAGGGGGAAAGTTTAAGGGAGATATGCAAGGGAAGTTTTTCACATAGAGAGTGGTAGCAGTCTGGAATGCACGACCAGAAGAGGTGGTGGAAGCGGGCACATTGAAGACATTTAAGAGGCACCTGGATGGGTACATGAATAGGGAAGGAATAAAGGGATATGCATCGAAAAATGGCAGGTTTGTTTTTAGATTAATTAGGGCACGATGGTCGGCTCAGGCTTGGAGGGCCGAAGAGCCTGTTCCTGTACTGTACTTATTCGTTTGTTCATTTGAAACAAACTCCATCCATGCCAACCAAGTTTCCCACTTGCCTTCATTTGGCCTACATTCCTCCAAACCCTTTCCATTCATGTATCTGCCCAAATACCTTGTAAACGTTTTTACTGTACCACCATCTACCACTTCCGCTGGCAGTTCATTCCACACACTAACCATCAGGTATATGAAAACGTTGCCCCTCAGGTCCCTTTTAAATCTTTCTCCTCTCACCATAAAAATATGCCCTCTGGTTTTGAACTCCTGTATCCTAGAGATAAGATCTTTGCTATTCACTTTATCTATGCTCCTCATGATTTTATAGACCTCTAGAAGGTGACCCTTCAATCTCCTATACTTCAGCGAAAAGAGTTCCAGACTATCCAGCCTCTCCCTATAACTCAAACCTTCCAGTCACAGCAACATCCTGGTAAATCTTTTCTGAACCCTCTCTAATTTAATAATACACTTCCTATAGCAGGGTGACCAGATCTGTACACAGTACTCCAAAAGTGGCATCACTAACATCTCTACAACTGCAACATGAAATGGGTGGCGACTGGGAGGTTAGGCAGGCTGTTACAGGCCAGGCAAAGATGCTCAGCTAAATGGTCACCTAGTCTACGTTTGGTGTCACTGATGTACAGAAGATCACATCAGGAGCACCAGATGCAACAGACTAGGTTGGAGGAGATGCAGGTGAAGCTCTGTCTCACCTGGAAAGACTATTTAGGGCCCTGGATGGAGGTGAGGGAGCTGGTGTGTGGGCAGGTGTCGCATCTTTTATGGTTACAGGGGAAGGTACCGGGGACCTGGATGGGCCTGTCAGGGTATGGATGTGTATAGGGATTGCACATCCATAGTAAAGATGAAGCTTTGGGAGCCAGGGAACCTGCTCTCCAAGATCCACAAGCCCAACTACCCCGGCTGACCCATCGTCTCCGTATGATCCTGCCCCAACAAACTCATTCTCTCCTCCTTCATCCAGATACTCCACACCTATGTCCGGGACACAAACCACAGCCTCTATCTCTTTGGAGCCCCCAACCAATGTCCTCCTCTGCCTTGCCGAATTAGTCCTCACCCTCAATAACCTTTCCTACAATTCTTCCTACTTTCTCCAATCTGGGAGTTGAACGTGCACTCGCATGGGTCCCAGCTATGCCTGCTTATTTGTCGACTATGTCAAACAGTCCCTCTTCAGTACATACACTGGTACTGTTTCCCAAAACTTCCGCCGTTACATCGATAACTACATCGGTTCTGCATCCTGGACCCAGGCCTAACTGGAGCAGTTCAGCAACTTCGCTAACAACTTCCACCCCATCCTCAAATTCACTTTGTCTATCTCAGACACCTCCCTCCCCTTTCTTGACCTCTCTGTTTCCATTTCTGGTGACAGTTTACAGACCAACATTTACTATAAACCCACAGACTCTCAGTTACCTAGACTACACCTCCTCCCACCCTGTATCCTGCAAAAACTCCATCCCGTTTTCCCAATTGCTCCATCTTCGTCGCATCTGCTCTGACAAGGAGACATTCCAATTCCAAGCATTCTAGATGTCCACCTTTTTCAAACAATGCTTTTTTTCCCCTCTACCATCCAGACAACCCTCTACCATGCCTCCTCCATTCCCTGCTCCATAGCTCTTAACCACCCCCCCCAAAAAATAATAAAGATAGGGTCCCCCTTGCCCTCACTTTCCATCCCACCAGCCTCCACATCCAACGCATCACCCTCAGACACTCCAACTCCAACTGGACCCCACCACTCGGAACATCTTCCACTCCCCAACCCTCTCTGCCTTCTGCAAGGACCATTCCCTTCACCGCTCCTTAGTTCACGCCACACTCCCCACCGACCACTCCAACCCACCCGGTGCCTTCCCCTGTAACAGTAAAAGATGCAACACCTGCCCACACACCACCTCCATCCAGGGCCCTAAACAGTCCTTCCAGGTGAGGCCAAACATAGACTAGGTGACAGATTAACTGTACAAGTCTTGCCCTTGCTTGTCTTATCAAAATGCAATACTTCACATTTATCCAAATTAAACTCCATCTGCCACTCCTCAGCCCACTGGCCCGATTTGTCAAGAGCCACTTAATTTAAAATTTAAACCATTGACTAGATTCTGAACTGGCACAAAGTCAGGGTACTGCTATGGATGTTTATGCCAATTGTCAAATAAGATAGCAATGTGAATTACACTCAATCATCTTAGAGGGTTCAAATCCCACCTGTTTCTGAAGTGTGCATAACACATCTGAACAGGCTGAATTAAAAATATCTACAATGGGCTCACTTGGGCCAGACACCTGGTCAAACATTCACAGCACAGATTTTATTTGTTGCACAAAAAATGAGTTAAAATATTGAGAAATGCTGTGATTTTGTTAAATCCAGACAAAAATATGATTAATATATTTCTACAAAAAAAGAAATTACATTTTCAGTCAAATCTAAATAACTCATATTCTTGTCAAAAATAACAATTCTCAATAGTCATTAATGCATCTAAGTTTACTAGTCCAGCAGCTCGTCATCATTTACAAATAAAGAGATTTTGAGTTGGTAGATTATTTGTTTTGTATTCTTTAAATGTAAAAATGACATAATCTATTCTGTATATGCATAACCATAAAAACTACTCTGTACATTACCTGCCAAAATGTAGCTGGATATAATGTAACCAATTGGTTCTGTCCTTTGAGTAATAGTTCCTGATACAATGGTGGTCACAATGGCACATCTTGCATAATTAAAAAAGAAGTGTGAAAAGTTGACATTTCCAAAAGTAAAGAAATTCTTGCTTCCAATAATTCTTTCTTGGTCTCCAAAAGCAAAGGCATAGCCATGTATCCAGTACGCAAGTAAAGACACAACTACAAAAAAAAACCTGCCTATTAATGATTTTTTAAAGTCCTGTACACAAAAATAAGTCAGACTATAGTGACTGAAAATCCCATTTTCTCTCAAACTAGTTTGACTGTTCTTTAAATAATCATAGAAATTCCACATTTTAACAAACAAGTTTTAACTTACTGTGACATTCTCCTTTTTTTATACTGCTGTCCTGTTTCAAGGTGTTGCACATTGGTAGTCCAAACTTGATAACTTGTTAATATTTCCTATTGTCTTGCAGAGGTCTACAGGATATCACAAACATGAAACTGGGCATGTGAAAGTTATGACACATATGGATCCTTTTGCTTTAGAGTATCAAGTAGTGAGTCTCTCAAACTTTTAAGTTGTATGCCTTTTCGAGAGCTATAAGGTTGTAGATCATTCAATGAACATAAACACAAAATATCACACAACGATAGTAGATCCAATTATGTTTTGAACTTTATGCAGTTTTTTTTCCCCAAGTTTGCTAAGGCACTGTTTGAAAATGGAAGGGGGCATAGTTGGATAGTATCCACAAATAACACAAGGATCAAATTCTGTGTGATGAAGCTTGTGTTGTTTCTTTTGATGCAGTTAGTTCATAAACTTTGTGCTGCCTGCTTACTTATATTGCAGCTGACTGCAGTCCAGTGCTCAGCGTGGTGTTGAGTTTCAGTGTGCATCAACAAGGAGGCCATGTTTATACAAAGTAGTATCAGTTAAAGCTAGTCTGTTCTACTTAAAGCCAATTTGCACCTCCTGAAGGAGTTGCATTCTGGCTGAAACAGAAACTGAAATTGGCTGGGCAAGACATTCTAAGCATGGCCAGTACGAACTAATGGTGCAACGAAGGTTAGAGCAAACTTCAAGATTTTAATTTGCAATTTTGGAGGCCTTATTGCAGAAGATGGGAAAGAGTCGCCTTTAACTGACAGAGGGTCAGGAAGCCCTTCAACCATAGAACATAGAACATAGAACATTACAGCGCAGTACAGGCCCTTCAGCCCTCGATGTTGCGCCGACCTGTGAAGCCAATCTGAACCCCATCTAACCTAAACTATTCCATTATCATCCATATGTTTATCCAATGACCATTTAAATGCCCTTGAAGTTGGCGAGTCTACTACTTTTGCAGGCAGGGCATTCCACGCCCTTACTACTCTCTGAGTAAAGAACCTACCTCTGACATCTGTCCTATATCTATCACCCCTCAATTTAAAGCCATGTCCCCTCGTGCTAGCCATCACCATCCGAGGAAAAAGGCTCCTACTGTCCACCCTATCTAATCCTCTGATCATCTTGTATGTCTCTATCAAGTCACCTCTTAACCTTCTTCTCTCTAACGAAAACAGCCTCAAGACCCTCAGCCTTTCCTCATAAGACCTTCCCTCCATACCAGGCAACATCCTGGTAAATCTTCTCTGCACCCTTTCCAATGCTTCCACATCCTTCCTATAATGCGGCGACCAGAACTGTACGCAATACTCCAAGTGCCAGAGTTTTGTACAGCTGCAACATGACCTCATGGCTCCGAAACTCAATCCCTCTACCAATAAAACCTAACATACCATACGCTTTCTTAACAACGCTATCAACCTGGGTGGCAACTTTCAGTGATCTATGCACATGGACACTGAGATCTCTCTGCTCATCCACACTACCAAGAATCTTACCATTAGCCCAGTACTCTGTATTCCTGTTACTCCTTCCAAAGTGAATCACCTCACACTTTTCCGCATTAAACTCCATTTGCCACCTCTCAGCCCAGCTCTGCAGCTTATCTATGTCCCTCTGTAACCTGCAACATCCTTCCGCACTATCCACAACTCCACCGACTTTGGTGTCATCCGCAAATTTACTAACCCATCCTTCTACGCCCTCATCCAGGTCATTTATAAAAATGCAGTGGCCCCAAAACAGATCCTTGAGGTACACCACTAGTAACTGAACTCCAGGATGAACATTTCCCATCAACCACCACCCTCTGTCTTCTTACGGCTAGCCAATTTCTGATCCAAACCGCTAAATCACCCTCAATCCCATGCCTCCGTATTTTCTGCAATAGCCTACCATGGGGAACCTTATCAAATGCTTTACTGAAATCCATATACACCACATCAACCGCTTTACCCTCATCCACCTGTTTGGTCACCTTCTCAAAGAACTCAATAAGGTTTGTGAGGCACGACCTACCCTTCACAAAACCATGTTGACTATCCCTAATCAAATTATTCCTTTCTAGATGATTATAAATCCTATAAATCCTTTCCAACACTTTACCCACAACCGAAGTAAGGCTCACTGGTCTATAATTACCAGGGTTGGCTCTACTCCCCTTCTTGAACAAGGGGACAACATTTGCTAGTCTCCAGTCTTCTGGCACTATTCCTGAAGACAATGACGACATAAAGATCAAAGCCAAAGGCTCTGCAATCTCCTCTCTAGCTTCCCAGAGAATCCTAGGATAAATCCCATCCGGCCCAGGGGACTTATCTATTTTCACACCTTCCAGAATTGCTAACACCTCCTCCTTATGAACCTCAATCCCATCTAGTCTAATAGCCTGTATCTCAGTATTCTCCTCGACAACATTGTCTTTTTCCTGTGTGAATACTGACGAAAAATATTCATTTAGCGCCTCTCCTATCTCTTCGGACTCCACGCACAACTTCCCACTACTGTCCTTGACCGGCCCTAATCTTACTCTAGTCATTCTTTTATTCCTGACATACCTATAGAAAGCTTTAGGGTTTTCCTTGATCCTACCTGCTAAAGACTTCTCATGTCCCCTCCTGGCTCTTCTTAGCTCTCTCTTTAGGTCCTTCCTGGCTAACTTGTAACTCTCAAGCGCCCTAACTGAGCCTTCACGCCTCATCTCTACTTAAGCCTCCTTCTTCCTCTTGACAAGAGATTCAACTTCTTTAGTAAACCACGGTTCCC
>NW_025970400.1:0-12255 GCF_021869965.1 Rhincodon typus | reverse complement strand
CATTTCTGAAGAAGGGTCCAGGCCCGAAACGTCAGCCTTCCTGCTCCTCTGATGCTGCTTGGCCTGCTGTGTTCATCCAGTTCTACACCTTGTTATCTCAAGGGTTCTTCAATATAAGGCTGAGATGAGAAGATACTCCTTCTGTCAGAGAGTCATAAATCTTTGATATTCTATTTCACAGAAAGCAGTGGAGGCAGGATCATTGAAGATATTTAAGGCTGAGTGAGAGAGATGTTTGATTAACAATAGAGTTAAGGGCTTTGGACAAAAATCACAAAAGTAGAGTTAGGCCAGAATCAGATCAGTCAGCCATGAGTTTATTGAATGGCAGAGCAGGCTGGAGGAGCTGACTGGATTACTCCTGCTGCTACTTTTTATGTTCTTCTGTTCTGAAAATATGGATGACACAGGCAAGATTGCATATGGTGCTTGTCCTCAGTTCCTATGAAAAGGTGCTGGCTGGCCTTCTGAACGAATCACTGCCATTCTTGTGGTGATGCTGCCCTAATAATTGTGCTGGGCAATGTCCCCTGTCAGCTGTTTCACTGCTGGGATGTTCCACACATGCCAATTGGCGTGTTAAATCATTGACTTCCATTTTCGGAAGCTGCTGCTACATGTGGACCTTGGAGGTCCACCTAGTGGAAAAAAAGAACAAATTAGATGGAACATTGGTGCTGGGTGGAAAATTCAGGAATCAGCTGGTAGATTGTGACTTTATGGAGGATTATCATAGGAACACCTTCACAGAAGATTAAATGTCCTTGAAGCTAACTCCATACAAAATATATCTATTCTTTCTCCTGATTTATTTCCCCTTCAACTAAATCTGTCCTCCATGTTGTCATTGGCCCAATTTCTCTCAATTCATTTGATCAAGTATTCGAGATTCTACTGTGAAACAAATACCAAATCAACTTCTTTGTGCTCCAGATACTAATCCTAACTTTGAGTATTGCTGAATAAAGATATCTTTTATCGAAGTTTTTCATCTTGCGCACATCTGGGCAATTCACAGGAAGTACCGAAATAAAGGGAGAACAACTTTATGTCCCTGGTTTACCAATTCCTTTGTCAGTGGTTAAATAAATACTTTCACAATTTAACTCCTCAGACCCTGTTCTAAATGTGAACACTTACTATATTCTTTTTGGCTTTCTATGTTCCAATCAATACAATGTTCATTTCAAACCACTTTATCATAATTTTGGGATTTCTCATAACTTCACACAGTACATAGTACAAAACTTATTTAACAAAAAATGCACTGGAAAAATGTGCAAAAGATTATTTACAAGTAATTACACCAAAATTGAGGACACAACTATCAGGAAAAACGAAACCGGTTAGTTTTTTGCTAGAAAAGGGACGACTAAGGGGTGACTTGAAGCAAATTTCAAAATTTGGTTAGGAGGGTTAGCATAGAGAAAATAGTTACCCTTTCTGGAGAACTCAAAACTGGAGACATTAACTATAAAGTCGTCACTAATAAAAATGAATTAGGAATTTAGAATAAAAAACATCTTTACCCAAAAAATGGTTAAAATGTCAACTACAGGTGGAGCAGTTGAGATGAACAGTAGGTGAATATCTAGGAGGAACCTAACTAAGAATGAGGAAGGAAGGATTAGAAAGTCATTCTGAGAAAGTTACACAAGATGTTTGAGGAAAGGCTCTTGTGCAACATAAGCACCAGCATTGACATATTGCAATGAATGGCCAGTTCCTCTGTTGTACGTTCTCTGTTTGTGACATGTAGCACATTGTAAAGTGCAGCAGAAATGTAGAACACTGAGTGACACTCCAGTAGCTGAAAGAGTGCAAGTGCAAAATAGTAATCATTACATCAGGAGAGAATGACCAAAGGACCCAAAGAGAAACACGTTGGAAAAAAATGTCAGGGGAATAAACTGGGGAAATAGAAGAGAAAGAAAGCCAGACAAAAAGGAAGAGGACAGAGAATAGTCAAATGACCAAAAACAAATTATGTTGGAAGTAACACGATGAAAAAGTGTAACATAGTACTGCAAGTGTTGAGGCAAGTGATTGTACAAATGTGATCTCAAGGCAGTGGGATAGTGGTCATGTCTCTGGACTAATAATCCAAAGGCCGAGGTTAATGTTCTGGCCACTGTGGTGAGACACAGATTTAAATCCACCATATGACTTGGTGGAATTTAAACTCAGTTAATGTATCTGGAATTATTCTCAGAAAAGAAGCCATCATCAATTCTCATTAAAACCTATCTGGTTTATGGATATCTTTTCGGGAAGTAAACCTGCCATCCTTATCTGGTCTGGATTACATGAAACTCCAAACCCACAGCAATGTGGTTGACTCTTAACTCCAATAAATGCTGGGATAGCCAGCGACGCCCTCACCCATGAATGAATGAATCAAAAAAGCTTGAGTGAGGCTTGAAATAAATACATTTAAGAGTAAACAACATCTGCTGGTGCACAAGAGTGGTCCTAAATGGAGTGCATTGTACACAGAGCAGAAAAGTTGTGAATTTGGAGAGGGTGGAAATTCACTGCATCAAGGGAACAACTGGGAGTAGTTTGTGTGAGATTGAGTTTGACAGTGTTCACAATTTCATCTTGTGTTATGGTGTTTTGTGCAAATTAATGCGAAAGAAAGAAACTTTAGAAAAACAACAAAAAAGATGAAGATATCATAAATATCAAAACTATGATGTGGCAGAGCAGTCTGGTTGTCTGCACTGCAGAATGTGGGAGTTAGTGGACAATGGGATTGTCCCAAATGAACACATGAACAGTTGATGACTCCATCTTAGATTCATGGAGATGGAGGTCAAGCTGGAGAGACTTGAACACATAGGGGAGGGAAAGGAGTATCTGGACAGTTGGTTTCATATCTCAGCCACACTTTGTAAAGAGATGCAGGATTGGAATGGTGTTGGCGTGGCTGATGTTGTGTGGAGTAATGGAAGCCCAGTTGAAGTAGAGAATGGGCGCCTTCAGACACTGATCCTATCCATCAGGCATGTAATATGTGCCATCTGAGAAGACATGAATAAACGTTAGTTCAGCCAGAAAACTAACTGTGGTACCTTTGAACAGCTCCCAGAGAGAGCAACAGGGAAAATGGAATGTGATGGATGCAGAGAATTCAATCATTTGGGATCATTTGTGATCAGGAATGAGAACATACATGGCAATTTGCCTTCCTGATTACACACTGAGGGGCACCTCAACATTATGAACAAGTTGGATGATGGGACAGAAAGCCACAGACTCAAGTTTGCCAATGACACAATGATAAATGGAATTGAAAGCTGTGCAGATCAGCTGTTTCTAAACTATGGGCTGTATCCCCAGTGAGGTAATTGGGGTCACAAGCTCCGACACAGCAGTGGCAGCTATGGAGCAGTGACTCAGATTTGCCAATCCTGGGATCAGCTGCAATGTCCTTTTAAGTATGTTTTTTTTGCCTGTCAACATGATCACTGATGCCATCACAGCATGTGGGTGGAATTCTCCCAGCCCTTTAACGCCCTGGGCAACGGCAAGTCATGGGAAAATGAGGCAAGATTGGAAAAATTAGATCGTCAATGTCAAGAAAATAAAGTTTGATTTTCCAGCCTAGGTTTAAATGACAGGGTGAGAATGTCGCCAGTGAGTGGCGAGGGACCTATTTGCATGCTTTAACATCTCTTTATTCCCTATTCTTACCTCATTTATGTGCAGTTTCCTAATCTCCCAAGAGGTGGTGAGAACCTAACCAGTGATCATTCCTGACATGCAAGTCTGAATGGGCACCTAGCAGCTCTTCTGGACCCTCACAGGAATCATTTCACAGTGTGCTCCACTGACATTGGCATGAGTCATGCACCAGCCTCACCACATCTTCAATGGTGTGATTCTAATTCACTTAGAACACAATTCATCACTTCAGTGCAGCACTTTGGAGCACACTGACAACTTTCTATGCTGTGCTAATGCCAGACCAAAGGGACTGGCATCCTTGGAACAGGGTACTTCTCAGGGCTCTTAGCTTGCCCTTTTAGTGCTCATTTGTTGTGTGCTTACTTGGCTGCTTACAGCACCTCTGCCATGCCTTGCATTTTTGCACATGACAGCCTCATTCAAAACTTACAGTCTCACTGTCCTTCTCCCTCGCCTTGCCTTTTAGCACAGGCACAAAGACAGGCAGCTTGTCATGACGGTGAACCGTGGTTGTGAAAGCATTGGATGTATTTCTGTGCATGTACCAGCAGAGAAACATGGAAAAACATGGATGCTGTAGGTGTGGGTTTGACCAAGTAGAGTCACAGCAGAAAAATGGTTTGGGAAGCGTAGACATGGATGGAAGCAAAAAAATCGGAAAAGATATGTTAATAGATAAAGTGAACGTGCAAAACTATGGCAAATGGATTTCAGTGTCAGAAAATGTGAGCTCATCCACTTTGGACCAAAGAAGAAGTGAACAGGATGTGTTCTAAATGATGAAAATCTAGAAAAAGTGAAGGTCGAAAGACATTTGGGATCTAAGTATGCCATCATTAGAATGCTCTGCAAAGATTGGTTAACTAATCAGAAAAATTAATGACTTTCGGAGAACAATACATGGGATTGAAAGGTGATGTAAACAAAGCCCTGGTTCGAATCCACCTGGACGATAGTGGGCAGTTCTGACCACCACACTTTTGGAAGGATATCCTGACCTCGGATGGAGTGCAGGGTAAAGTTACTAACATGAGACCTGGATTTCAAGGGTTAACTTATGAGAGGAGGCAACAAGCTAATGTTTTATTTTCTGCAAATTAGATATTTAAGGAGTGATTTGATCAAAGTTTACTGAATATGAAGGGGAGCAAATAGTTGGATAAAGAATAATGATTTTCCCTGGCTTTGGAGTCCGGGACTAGGGGTCTTGGCCTCAAAATTGCAGCATGGCCTTTCAGGAGTGAAGTTAAGGAAGACTTTACAAACAAAGGGTGGGACAGGTCTGGACCTTTCCCGTTAATGCCAATAGACGCAAAATCACCTGATACAAATAGTTTTTATTAACTCAGTTATGTAAGCAGAGCTGGGTATGTAGAAGTAGTTTGCAAATCAACAGTGATCTCATTTAATGAGAGAACATGCTTGAGGGACTGAATAACCACCTCCTTTTGCCGTGCTCCTGCCCTTCGGCAGGTTGGGCAGCATCTGCAGAGTGAGAAATAGAACTAACAGATCAGGGGGCCTTCATCAGAGCTGGAAAAGAGATGTACAGTTTTCAAGCAAGAGTACAGCATTAAAAATGGAGGGCATTAGGAAAGAAGGAGAGAGAAGAACTGATGGCTGGAAGAATGAGTGATTGGATGATGAAAAATGGGATGAGGGTGCAAAGCAAAATGAGATGTGAATTAGAAAAATAAATATATAGGTCAAGAGAAGTTGTAAATGACAAAAGCAGAGATATGATCAGCACCTGCTATCTGAGAAAATGGGAGCAGAGATTATGATCTGAAATTGTTGAATTAAATTTTGAATTTAAATTTTGAGAAGTCTGGAAGTGACAACTTGAAAAATGAGGTGATGTTTTACAAGCTTTCATTGATATTCAATGTGGTTGATTCTTAACTGCCCTCTGAGTGATTAAGGATGGGCAACAAATGCTGGCCTAACCACATTTATTGCCCGTCCCCAGTTGCCCTTGAAAGGGTGGTAGTGAGCTGCCTTCTTGAACTGCTGCAGTCCACGTGATGTAGGTCAACCCATAATTCCCTTAGGGAGGGAATTCCGGGACTTTGACCCAGCATCACTAAAGGAACAGTGATATATTTCCAAGTCAGGATGGTGAGTGTCTTGGAGGGGAGCTTGCAGGTACGAATGTTTCCATTTATCTGCTGCCTTTTTACTTCTCCTTGCAAATGGTCATGGGGTTGGAAGGTGCTGCCTAAGAATCTTTGGTGAATTCCTGCGGTGCATCTTGTACTAAGTAAACACTGCTGCTACTCAACATTGGTAGTGGAGAGAGTGGGTGCTTGCGGATGTGGTCCCAATCATGCGGGTTGCTTTGTCCTGGATAGTGTCAAGCTTCTTGAGTATTCGTTACAGCTGTAACCATCCAGACAACAGGGGAGCATTCCTTCACAACCCTAACTTGTGCCTTGTTGATGATGGACAGGCTTTGGGGATGAGGTTGTTGACTTGCTGGCCGAGCTGGCTTGTTTTTGTTCAGACATTTTGTCACCATGCTGGGTGACATCATCAGTGGAGCCTGCAATGAAGCAATGTTATTTTACTCCACTTGGAATGTCCGGTCCGTTATGGTGAGTAGTGTCATTTCCAGTTTTGACCTGTATGGGTTTGTATATGGGGTTCAATTCTATATGTTTGTTTATTGAAGTATGGGTGGAGAACCATGCCTCTAGGACTTCCCATGCGTGTCTATGTTTGGCTTGGGCTACTATGGTTACTTTGTCCCAGGCTTTGGGGAGTCAGGAGGAGAGTTATTCGCTGCAGTATTCCTCGCCTCTGACCTGCCTTTGTAGCCAATGTATTTATATGGCAAGTCCAGTTGAGTTTCTGGTCAATAGTAACCCCAAGGATATTGATAGCAGGGTCAAAACCAGAAGTTGTTGCAAAAGCTCAGCAGGACTGGCAGCATCTGTGAAGGAAAAATCAGAGTTAACATTTTGGGTCTGGTGATCCTTCCTCAAAGTTCTGTTTTTGTTCCTGGTTTAGAGCATCCGCAGTTCTTTCTGTTTTTATTGCTAGCAGGGTAACAGCACTGAATATCAAGGGGTGGTGGTTAGATGTTTCTAATTGGAGATGGTCATTGATTAGCATTTCTGTGGTGTGAATGTTACTTGCCACTTATCAGCCCAAGCCTGAATATTGTCCAGATCTTGTTAGATTTGTACATGGGCTGTTTCAGCAGCTGAGGAGTCATGAATGGTACTGAACATTGTACAATCGCTGGTGAACATCCCCAGTTCTGATCATATGTTGGAGGGAAGGTCATTGATGAAGCAGCCGAAGATGGGTGTGCCTAGGACATTACCCTGAAGAGCTCCTGCAAAGTTGACCTGGAGCTGAGATGACTGATCTCCAACACCACAAACATCTTCCTATGTGCCAAGTCTGACTTCAACCAACGGAGAGTTTGCCCCGTGATTCCCATTGATTCCAGTTTTGCTGGGGCTCCTTGGTGACACATTCAGTTGAATGTGGCCTTGATGTCAAGGGCAGTCACTCTCATCTCACCTCTGAAATTCAGCTCTTTCCTTCAGGTTTGAACCAAGGCTGTAATGAGGTCAGGAGCTAAGTGGCCCTTGTGGAACCCAAACTGGGCATCACTGAGCAGGTTATTGCTGAGCAGGTACAGCTTGATAGCACTGTTGATGACACCTTCCATCATTTTACTGATGACTGAGAGTAGACTGATGGAGCAGTAATTGGCCGAGTTACTTTGTTCTGCTTTTCGTGCACAGTACATACCTGCTTAATTTTCCACATTGTTAAGTAGCTGGAACAACTTGGCTAGGAGAGTGGCAAGTTCTGGAGAACAAGTCTTCAGTACTATTGCCAGAACGTTGTTAGGGTCGATAACCTTTGCCTCCAGCACCTTCAATCATTTCTTCATATCATGTGGAGCAAATCAAACTGGCTTAACAGTTCATAATTTGTTTTACATTATTTATTGAGTTGGCCTTTCATTGAAACATACATGCAATGCTGCAGATTTGGTTTGTCAATAAAACTGAAGACAATGGACAATGGTTTCATGGTCATCATTGGACTCTTAATTCCCAATTAAAGAGAAATGAACAATGCACAAGAGCAAGGGCAGAGTGGTCACAGTTCAAGTAGAATGAAGACGTTTAATTTGGAAGCAATCTCAAGATCATCTAAAGTGGAGATGTTCAGCAAAGTAAGAACAAAATCTGTGCCTCAGTGGGGAGGAGACTGAATCGTGAATAGAAATTACAGGGTTCAAAATTGGAAAACATGTCAGTAAATTATGGTTTCATCAGGAAGGAGTATTTGGAGCTTTGCATGGTTGCAAAGGAGGGGATGAATAGGCAAATTCACATTGAAAATTATTACAATGTATTTACATTTGGATCATTCATTTTCCTCATCAAAAAGACAGTGTATTAAAAAAACACAAACAATCAAATTGTTTCCAAAATAAAATCAAAATTGATGCCAAATACACAGAAAGTATGAAGGTAAATACAGAGTATAGGCAAAAACACGATCATGAAAATGAACCCTGTCTTACTGTGCATATAGCATAACTGTAAATTTTTTGCACTCATGTAATATCTGCACATGACAAATAAAAATATAATAAAACAAAGAATTGCGAGAGCTGGAAATCTGAAACAAAAAATAGAAATTGCTGGAGAAACTCA
The DNA here is from genome assembly GCF_021869965.1 of Rhincodon typus. Classification (NCBI taxonomy): domain Eukaryota; kingdom Metazoa; phylum Chordata; class Chondrichthyes; order Orectolobiformes; family Rhincodontidae; genus Rhincodon; species Rhincodon typus. The sequence goes on along the minus strand of NW_025970400.1, from coordinate 3,880 downwards.
GCAGGTTTCTGTGTCTCTGCAGATACCACCAGACCTGTAGGGTTTCTCCAGCAATTTCCGTTTTTGTTTCAAATATAAATATGTCTGCTTTATGCTACTGAGATTGAATAGGGCAGCCAAATTGTTACGATGAAAGGTCATCAACCTGAAACATAATCTATTTCTGTCTCCACAGATACTGTCTGATCTACTGAGTATTAACAGCATTTTCTCTTTTTATTTCAGCCAAGTAGTTGGATCTTCTCACATAAAACATATTCTACGCAAAACTTGGCCAGTTGTGATATTGAGTTCTTACACATAATTATCAGCAGTCATGCTCTCATCCACGTTAGAAGTGCACATGTTCAAAGTCCCTCCAGAAACTTGAGCGCAAAATCTGGGCTGATGCATCTGTGCAACAAGGTCCATTCTGCCCTCTCAGACAGATATCAAAGAATCTATAGCACTTTTCAGTTGCAAGCAGGGAAGATCTTCCTGGTAAATGGGGTAATACTTATCCTTCAATCAAGACAACTAAAGTGGATTATGAGATCATTTATCTCATTGCTAGCCACAGGACACTGCAGCATGCAAAGTGGTTTCAGTGTTTCTTCCACTGTTACAGTGATTACACTTCAGGAATACTTCATTGGTTGGAAAGTATTCAAGGATGACCTATGGCTCTGTAAGATGCAATATAAATATAGGACTTTATTTCTTCTTTATTTGTAATCTCACAAAGTGTATTTAAATTTCCCATTCACTCACCAGCTTGTCCTGTTCCCAGCACCAAGGCAAAAACCAGTTGGAGGAGGAACCACTTTACCATTTCCTGTTTTGAAAAAAAAAGATCCAAATCACATTCTCCGTTTGACTGTGAACATTTGCTTTGAAATGCATTTATAAAGCAGTCAAGCTTCCAATTTGTTCAATATTATTCATTCAAATTTACCCCAGTCTGCGGTCTCTGCCATGGGCTGTGTTGACTCCTGAGGGCTAACCAGCAACATTGTGTGAATTTGACAGATTGCATTGAAAGTAATAAATTTGGTTCATGAGTCAACATTTCCTTTAGACATTTCCTCTTTAGCATTATACTTCCTCTTTAAGTCCTCTTAACTGGGCTCATGACCTCTGATAGTTTTGGCATTCTCCCTTTCAAAAATTAACCCTGGGAGGACGCCCTTTAGACTCTTCAGCAGCTCCTCAACCCCACAAATTTCAATATTATAACAAACTTCTCCTGAGCACAACATGGAATTACGTAGAATTAACAGCATTGAAGTGGGCCATTCCGCCCAAGCAGTCCATTCCAGCATTTAAGCTGTGCTTGAACCTCTCCTCACACTTCTCATCCAACATGATCAGCAAAATTCTGTTCTTCCTTCCCCCTCGTGTGCTTGTTTAGTTCCCCTCAAATTCGTTTGTCCTGTACACCTCAGTTGTTCTCATGGTGGCAAGTTCCAAACTCATAGCACTGTCTGGGTGGCGATGTTTCCTTGGAATTTCTGATTTGCTATCTCAACAACTATCTTAACTCAATGGTGCCTCATTTTGCAATTCCTCAAGAATGGATTTACTCCATCTGTGTCAATTCTATCAAAACATAATTTTACATTTCATATATTTTGTACATTATAATTTGAAAGACCTCTAGTAAGATACTCCTCAACCCCCTCCTTTCAAAAGAAAATAGACCTTGGCCTGTCAATCCTTTCCTGATAACGACAACCTCGGAATTCTAATATCATTTTTGTAAATCTTTGTCCGCCTTCTCCAGTTCCTCTTTTTCATTTTTAGAATAGATTAACCAGAACTACACACCAGGATCTAAGTGTTCTCTGACCGTGGTTCAATAAAGACGGTTCTCTAATTTTTAGTTTTATTTCTCTTAAAATAAGTCCTTGCATGGTTGGTTTGTATTTGGAAAGGTCTTACTAACTGAGTCACAACTGTTAGTAATTGGTGGATTTTTCTTCATAAATTCCTTAGTTCCACTACCCAATTCATGTTCTTATTTCCAAATAATATCTGTGTTTCTTATTTTTGTTAGCAAACCAAGATACCTGATAGCTATCCATGTTGAAATGCATTTGCCGATTATAATTCTAATCTGTTGCAAAACCACTCACGGTTGACCATTCCTCTTTCTCAGTTGGCCAGGAATGAAAAAAAAATTGTACTTTTGATTCAAAAATCCAAACCATTATCAATATTGTGATCAAAACACATGGTTCCGGTGAGGATCCCAATGGGAGCTGACATCCTACCTACTGGCACGCTGATTAACTATCCCCTACGTTCTGCTTTCTGACCTTCTGCGAGCCAACTGATCTTTCTGCTGAAATTAATTTGAACGAAACTCACCATTTTAGGTGAAAAACATGAACTAACCCGCCTGTTCTGACCAGTCAAGCATCACTGGCAGCATCTTTAGCATAAACCAAAGGGCTGCCGACTCCAGAGATAAACAAATATACCTTGGACCATTCCTGAAAATTTGAAATCTTCCATTGCTCAGGAACTAACACTCCCTGTTGCAGGATTTTTTGGGACTTTGTTTTTTTTTAAAAAAATATTGTCAAACGCATCACTATCTATGATATGTTCAAAGGAGCAGAAGGACTGTGAGTGCATATCCATACACCCCTGTAGAAGGCTGGACAGGGAGATAAGGTGGTCAAGAAAGCACGCAGAATACTTGTCTTTATTAGCTATGGTAGAGAATGTAAGAGCAGGTAGGCTGTGCTGGAAATGTAAATAGCACTGAAAAGGCCACAACTCGAGTACTACATTCAGTACTGGTCACCGTATTAAGGAAAGATCTAATTGCACTTGAGACAGTACAGAGGTGATTGGTAACGGGGACAGATTGGATTGAATTATTTTTGTGGGAATGGAGACGGATGAGGGGAGACCTAAATGAAGTGTTCAAAATTACAAGGTGTACAGATACAGAGGATAGGAAACCCTATTCTCCTTGGGTGAGGGGATCAATAAACAGGGGGCTTGAATTAAGGGTATGAGGTACGAAATTTAGATGGGATTTGAAAGGAAATAATCCAGCCAGAGGTTGTGAGGATCTGGAATGCACTCCCTGCTAGGGTGGCAGAAACAGAAACCCTCATCACATTTAAAAAGCCTGTGGATACTCACTTGATGAGCAGGAACCTACAAGGCTACAGACGAAGAGCTGAAAAGTTAGGCTAGGTTGGATTTGGATTCCTCTTGTCATCTGGCACTGAAACATGGGGCTGAAGGAGCTCCTTCCATGCTGCACAGTACTATGATTTTATGCATCAACAGCCAAAATGTTATCATTTATTCCATGTCATCATATTGGGTCACAAGACAGTCATGCAAAAGGCAGGGGCAGTTTTTGTTTCAGTGGGTTTGGATGGGGTGGGTGAGGTTTTCTGCTGCTCATTCCTCATATACTCAATCCTCACAGCCAGGCCTCATCAGTAATGAACTGGCGAGCTGGTAGTGCAAAACACTTGTCTTTTAGGAGACTCAATAGTTGGGATGACAGAGATCCAACACAGCAGCTGCTACTTAAGGACAGTGCTTGAGCTTGTTCAATAGCAGAAAATTCTTTCAATGTTTTTATTTCCATTGGTTTCACTCATTAGAAGGGAAGAGTGGCTGACTCGTTATCATCTTACACAGTCACACAAAAATTGAATGCATTCCAGTGAGACTGCTTGCTAATTCACTGTGTGTTGAAGTGTTGTGACTGCAAAGGAGACAACAGACAGCTTTCCTTGTAAGTTTTAAAAGAAAAGGAAATACTACTTGTTGTACATAACACCCAACATCTAAAATAAGATAACACATTGTGGAGCTGGAGGAGCACAGCAGGCCAGGCAGCATCAGAGGAGCAGGAAAGTTGACGTTT
>NW_025970399.1:5254-12255 GCF_021869965.1 Rhincodon typus | reverse complement strand
CTGCTCCTATGATGCTGCTTGGCCTGCTGTGTTCATCCAGCCCTGCACCTTAAAAACAAACAGAACCCTCTTTGCTCAAAAATACAGCATTAGCACAGACTTACTGATCAAAGACGCTGCTCTGGGATAACTTTATACTAATCCTTAATATTAAATGTCAATCAAGAGAGATCACAGTATAAATGTAAGGATAAAAAGGCCCTCACCTTACTCACTATTATAGATTTACAAAAAAAAAATTAAGATTTTGAAGTTTTATAAGTCTTAAAATCAAACACTCGGCTGCTCAGGCTCGAAAACCAAAGGTGGTAGTCCTCTCTTGTAGTTTCAGGCAGTGATTTTTTTCCTAAATCACTGATACCTCTAAAGCTGCACCTGAAGATACTGTATTAGGCCTTGCACATCAATTATGAAACTTCATTTCTTGCTTGTTATTCAAGTGAAACATGATATATACAGCCCTTACGCAACTTTTTACTTGTTAGCTGCTTCATAAAAAGCCAACTCCAAGCTTTGTGCAATTCCTTAGTCTTCCAACCTTGCCACGTATGCTCCAATAACAACTCACAACAAATCAACGGGTTACGACACTCTTTTCACTAGTGTGCAATTAAGAGAAATTGATTGGCAATTGTAAAAAAAAAAGCAATGAAAAGAGATTTTTTTTATTTGTTCATACGTGCAGGCATCACAGGCTAGACTAGCATTTATTGCCTAAGCCTAACTGCGTTTGAGAAGGTGATGAAAATCTGTCTCCCAGAACTGTTGAAGTCCTTTGAATGTAGGCATATCCACAGCCTATGAGGGAATTCCAGGATTTTGACCCAACAACAATGAAGGGGATACAGTTCCAAGTTAGCATGGTGAGTGGTGTGGAATGGAAATTGCAGTTGGTAGTTCTCCCATGCATCTCTTGCCCTTGGTTTTCTAGGTAGTAAAGATCACAGGTTTTGGAAGATGCTGTTGAGGAAGCCTTCATAGTTGCTGCAGTACACCTTGTAGACACTGTTGGCTGGTGGTGAAGGTATTGAATGTTGAAGGTAGTGGATGGGTTGTCAATCAAGTAGGCTGCTTTGTCCTGGAGTGTGTTGAACTTCATGAATTTCATTGGAGCTGCACCCATCCAAGCAAGTGGAGAATATTCTATCACACTCCTTTCTTGTGCCTTGGAGATGGTGGTCAGGTTTTGTGAAGTTCGGAAGTGAGTTACTTGCTACTCGCCTCTGGCATGCTCTGTATCCACAGTATTTCTGTGGCTAGTCCAATTCAGTTTCTGGTCAATTGTAGTCCCAAGAGTATTGATAGTGCAGGATTCAGCAGTTGTGATGCCATTGAATGTCAAGGGGAGGTGGTTAGATTCCCTTTTGTTCTTACACTGCTGATTAGATTTAATTTTCCATGGTAAGTTTAATGGATAACAAATATCCAAGTACAGCATGATAATTACAGGCAAATTTTGCAAGGCTATTTGCAATTATCTTTTCTCCATCACATGTTGATGACTAATTTGCACCTTAATAGTATGCATCATTCATGTATTTTTCCAGCACATTCTGAGCCATTCCCACGCTGATGCTGTCCTTTATTGTTTATACACTTTTCTCTTTAGATTAAATATTAACCTTGTCTCTCTCATGGAGTTAAACTTTTGGCTAGATTTTTCTTTTCCCAAAGCAACATAATTCTCTTTAAATCTATTGGTCTTCCCATTAAATAATGCACTACTGTTTTACCTCTTTATCCTGTAGTATTTTTATTCATTAAAAATTTAGAAAATGCAAAATAAACTAAGATGGCCAGGCAGCATCAGTGAAGAGAAAAACAGAGTAAACATTTAATTTGAACTGAAATACTTTTCCTTAGCTGCATCTGCATTCTCTCATAATTGGAATGGGCTCTAACCTATAACTTTGGTATTTGTACAATTCCTGTCTCTTAATTTCTTAAACCACGTTATTATATTTCCTCTACAATCACGAGTTAAAAGGAATTAAACATTTTTTTGTTTTATTTTAAAATTCATAGAATGATACAACGCAGAATAAGGCCATTTGGCTCATTGTGCTGGAGCCACTTCTTTGCAAGTTATCCCATTCCACTGCTTTTTCCTCAGATATTTTCCCAATAAGTTCCCCCACGTGGTCTCTGATTTGTTAGCTAACCATTCTGAATTTTTTTGTTTACTGCAGTAGTCTCCACAGTATATTCAGCGAGGGTCTTCAAGTGAGCATGGTCTGGCCCAATATGTGTTACCAGCACAGAACACCACAGCCATGGTCACATGAGGGAAGATGCCAGAACCCTCATCCCTGACACACACAAGATGTCACACAAGCAGATCAGCACTGTATGCCATACACAAGTTGCACCTTATTTTTATAAACAAGATTTTATGGCACTGTTGATTTTGTTTGATAGATACAGACGTAAAAGTATAATTTTTGAGAGCTAAATCATCTCTGTCCCAGGATGTCCAGGTGTTCATGATCCAACCATCCTTAGCTGCTTTATCAGTTACCTTCCCTCCATCACAAATACAGATGTTTGCTGATGATTGCACAATGTCTATTGCATTATGCAACTTTTCAGACAGATATTAAACCAAGAGCATGTCCAATAAAATAGATTTTAATCACCATGCCTTGACATTCATTGGCATTACCATCACTGAGTTCCTCTACTGTCAATATCCTAGGGATTACCATTGGCCCGAAACAAAGCTGAATCAACAATACAAATATTGTGGATCCAAGAGCTGAGCTAAGACGGTCAGTTCCGAGCTGAATAGCTCATTTCCTGGCTCTCCAATGGCTTTCTGCAAGATACAAGTCAAGAATCAATAGAATATGGTCCATTTGCCTAGATGAACGAGGCTTTAACAACATTTAAGAAACTCAAAAGCAATCAAGTGAAAAAAAAAAGACAGCTGTCTTGATTGGCATTCATCCCACCAATTTAAGTATTCACTGTCTCCACCACCGATGCGGTAACAGCAATTTGCAATACTTATAAGACAAACAGTACCAACTCAGCAACACACCTGCAACAGCATCTTCTAAAATCATGACCTCTATTATTGAGAAAGACAAGGGTCGCATGTGCTAGGGAACACCACCACAACCAAGTTCCTCTTGCCGTCCCTTCTCTGTCACAAGAGGGTGGCTGATGTATCAGCTGTAGCAATGGGCATCCCCAAGTTTTACCACTGGATAAGCAAATAGTATCTGAGCCTAAGCCAAGTGTTGAAGAAGCATCAGGTAAGTATGAGGCAACTCCACAGAATCTTTCTTAGCCCCCAAAAAACGATGGGGAGTACATGTTGATCTAGCCAGTCATGTTCATATCCCATGAAAGAATTGTTTTAAAAAATAGTAATTGCTCTCAATATTAGAGTGATCAACGAACATACACCAACAATATGAAAACCTGAGGTTCAGACATGAGTTCTGGCATTTTACACATGCACATGAATTTATCACCGTTATTGAGGACAAACAGCCTGTGAGGTTTTAGAGGGGAAGAGGATCCCGGACCAAAAGGTTTGACACCGCCAACCGGTGTACTGCGGGGGACTGACAAGGCAGGGACACAAGCAGCCCGGACTGATCCAAGGGTGACACCGGGTCCGACCAGTGATTAGAAACGGATTAAAATTTTAAAAAAGGTGAAGGAGAGTGGGGAGTGAAGGGGGACGACAGGAGGGTCTCTGTAAATATTTGTGGCGGAGTCCCGTCAGGGAGCGGCTCCTCGCCGCTTTGTGACCGCCGCTTGGAGCTGCGTCAGCGGCAGAGAAGGGCCGCCGCTTCCCGTAGGCCCCGGGCCATGGAGCCGGGGGAGGGAGACATAGAAATAGGGAGAGAGAGGGGGAATGGGGGGGGCGGGAGAGAACGCACGAGAGGGGGAAAAAGAGGGAGGGGGGAGAGGGAAGAAGAGGGGTGGAAGGAGCGAGGGGGGGAGCGGGGAAGAGAAGGGAAGAGCGGGGAAGAGAAGGGAAGAGCGAGGGGGGAGTGAGGAAGAGAAGGGAAGGGGGGGAGCGAGGGGGGAGTGAGGAAGAGAAGGGAAGGGGGGGGGCGGGGAAGAGAGGGGGAGAGCGAGGGGGGAGAGAGGAAGAGAGGGGGGAGGGGGGGGAGGGGGGAAGAGAGGGGGGAGAGAGAGAGGAGATAGAGAAGGGGAAATGTGAGAGGGCATAGAGGAGAGAGAGGAGGGAATAGGAGAGAGTGGATGGGTGTGGAGAGAGTGGATGGGCGTAGAGAGAGAGAGAAGGGGGGATAGAAGGACAAAGTTGGAGGAACGTTGAGGAAGAGAGAGAGCGCATGGGTGGGATTGTGGGGAGGGAGGGAGGGAGACTCACTGACAGAGGTCGGGGGAAATGAGAGACTGGGAGAGAGGTGGAGAGGCTGAGAATGAGACAGGGAGATAGAGAGAGACTGACTGAGGAGGGAGAGAGACCGAAGGAAAGGCAGAGAGGGAGAGAAACAAGGAAACCGGAGAGACTGGGAGAGGGGAACAGAGAGACTGAGGGACAGGAAAAGAGTGACAGAAAGAGGAAGACCGAGACAAGGGAGAGAATCAGAGACAGTCAGGGTTGTGTGTGTGTGAGAGAGAGAGGAGGGGATGACAGGGAGGGCCTGAGAGACTGAGGCAGGAAGAGACAGAAGGAGAGAAACAGTGGAATGAGAGTAAGAGACGGAGGGGAGAGAGGAGAAACGGAGAAGGGAGATGGGACGAGAGAGAGACTGAGTGGTGGAGAGAGGGAGACGTGGGTGACTGAGGCTGAGGCAGGGGGGAAACAGGTGAGCAGAGAAAGGGAAGGGGAGAGAGAGAGAGACTGAGAGGCAGAAACGAGGGTGACAGGGAGGAAGACACGAGGAAAAGACGGGAGAGAGAGGAGACAAGGGGAAGGGAGTCAGAGACAGAGAGGGGAGACAAGGTGACGGGGGGGGGGGGAGAGGGGCGAAGGAGGGGTGGAGGAGGGGGAGAGAGAGAGAGAGACAAGTAGAGGGACTGAGAGAGAAGTAGCGAGGGCGTGTAGAAAAGAGTTGGAAAGGGATAGGGGCAGAAAGGAACGGAGAGAGAGGGAACAGATAGAGAGCTGGAGGTGCTACAGGTCCCTGTTTACGCAGCTGTCCCTGGCATCAACTCCCCACCACAACACTTTGACTCTCTCTTTGTTGTTCCATTTTAAACACAGCGCCGGCAATGGGTGTCCCCAAGTTTTACCGCTGGATAAGTGAACGGTATCCATGCCTGAGCCAAGTAGTAAAGGAGCATCAGGTAAGGAAGAAGCAACCTCGCAGAGACTGTCCATTCAAATAATATTTCTTATCCCCACCACCTTCAACCCAGAATCTTAGCTTCATCCTCTTCGACCCAGAGTCTCACCTTCAAATCCCCCCTCCGCAACCTAGAGTCTCACTTGTTCATCTGAGAGACTTGTATTAAAAATCACCCCTCTCCCTCCCCATCAACTCAGAGCTTCCTTCAAACCTCCTCCTCCACTCAACCAGAGACTTGCCTTCAAACCCTCATTTCCAATTTCCAAGCTTTGGCTAGCACTAAGCATTCAACATTGTTATTGTTTGAAATGACAGTTCCAGTGTTTGTGGTTTGTACTTTAAACATTTCATGATCGCACTTTGTGAAAGTTTCTCAGAAATAAATAAATTAACAATCACAAGTATGGAGGAAGGTCTGAGTTCTTTTGTTTTTGTTTACTGGCTTGTTTGTCAGCGAACCACTGTACAGTGACAACAATCCAACTGTCACAATTCAAATGTACACGCATAACTGATTCTTTTGGAATTTAATATTTCTTTCTCCTGTTCCCTGTTGTTCTTATCTTTGTACTTGTTGCTATGGCTGTCTAATAATCTTTGTTCCATTATATTTTGAGCATTCTCATTCCATAGTGAAAAGAATTAGTCTCATTTCCAAGAAATGTTACATACTTTGTCTTATTTTTAATTGGCTTTCTTTTTCCCCTGAATTGGGTTTGATTTAATATCTAGTTATCTGAACTGCATGTGCTGTGTACTAATGTTTGAAATTGTTTATACACTTATTCTCATCAATGAATGTACATCAACCTTGCTAGCCTCAGTCAGAGGTATAGGCATGGAGACCTTAGCAAATTAGTTAGATGTTTTCGTTGATGAAATAGCAGTGCTTTATGATGTCATTTTGTCATTGTGATCTTGTGCTAGTTTTTGCTAAATTTCATTTCTACAAGAGGTATATTAATAATTTTTCATAATGTCTACCAGCTTGTTCATTTTATTTCTGCCTGTTCACCAGAGTAAATTGCATCTGATTTGCTGGGAACAATGAGTGATGTTATTATAGAGGCTGTGCAGCCTATCAAGTTTGTACCACCAGAAAACACACAAAATCTACACCAGTTCCCCTTCCAGCACTAGGTCCATAGCCTTGAATGCTATGACCCTTCAAGTGCTCATCCAAATACTTTTTGAAGGTTGTGAGTTTACCCTCCCAGGCAGTGCATTCCAAACCCCTACTAACCTCTGGGTTTAAAAAAAAGTGTTTCCTCAATGCCCCTCTGAACCTCCTGGTTTTCACCTTAAAATCGTACCCCTTTGTTATTGACCCTTCAACTAAGAAGAACAGTTGCTTTCTATTCACCCTGTCCATGTCCCTCATAACCTTACACACGTCTATCAGCTCCACTCTCCCCAACCCTGCCCAAACCTTACTTGCTCCAAAGAAAATAACCCGAGTGTATCCAGCCTCTCTTCAGAGCTAAAATACTGTATCCCAGGCAACATTCTGGTGAATCCCCTCTGCACCACCCCACCTCGTGCAATCACATCCTTCGTATAATACAGTGACCAGAACTGCAGCTATAGCCAGACCAAAGTCCTATACAGCTTCATCATAACTTCCCAGCTCTTATAATCTATGCCGCAGTTGATGAAGACAAGTGTCCCATATATCATCTTAATCAGAGATAGTAAGAACTGCCGATGCTGGAGAATCTGAGATAA